>NC_091998.1:49548432-49818432 GCF_044704955.1 Pristiophorus japonicus
CTTTTCCAACAATGGCCTGTTCCTTGTCCCCCCTCCCCCCTACATCTCCAACAATGGCCTCTTCCTTGCTCCCCTTGCCATTTCTCCAACACTGGCTTATACCTTGCTCCCCCATCCCATCACAGCGCCAGTAGCTGCCATTCCTTAGCCACAAGTCCACTCCCTGGAATTCTCTGCCCCAACACCTCAGTCTTGATGTCCTCCTTTGAAAGTCTCCTTAAGGCCCCTTCTCTCTGATCTCTCGCTCCTCCAACCTTTACTTTACCTCTCCTGCACAGTATCTATTTTTGCCTCCACTGCCCTGTAAAGTGTTTTAAAACTTCTCGCTGTACATGACAAGTGCTATCGTTATGGTATCGCGTTGTGCAATGGGTGTCCTCGGAGTGTTAGATGCTGTCAAAAATATTCCATTTCCCAGGGCTAACATCCCTCATTTTGATTACCACAAAAATGTACTTCTCGCAATGAAGGCAGCATGCAACTAGCTTTCCATGGGAAAGGACCCAATAAGTATACGATATAAAAGCAATAATTACACAGCAGGAGGAGAAATACACGTTGAATATTTATTTAAATTATTATAGCTGAATTTAAGGATCACCTTGATGTAAATCTAGAATTAGGGAGCACAGTCTCAGGATAAGGGGTCGACCATTCAAGACAGAGATGAGGAGGAATTATTCTCTCAGAAGGTTGTGAATCTTTGGAATTCTTTGCCCCAGAGGGCTGTGGATGCTGAGTGAATATATTCAAGGCTGAGATCAATAGATTTTTGGAGTCCAGGGGAATCAAGGGATATGGAGATCGGGCAGGAAAGTGGAGTTGAGGTCAAAGATCAGCCCTGATCTTATTGAAAGGTGGAGCAGGCTCGAGGGACCGTATGGCCTACTCCTGCTCCTAATCCTTAGCTTTCTTAAATCATATCCCAGGCAAAGTCCTGAATTGTCCAAATTGTTAACAAGTCCTAGATATGCTCCTCATACACTGAATTTACGGTGCACAAACTGTTTCTGAACTTTATATGTTCCGGCATGTTGCAAGGAACAGAATTTGGATGGTACTTCCACGTGGATTCTTCGTGATTATAGCACAAAATAAGACCATTTGGCTCATCGTGTCTTTGCTAGTGAGAGCTCCCCCATCAGAGTTGTCCACTATTATTCTTTGTTTTTCTTCTTTAAATGGTTATCGAGTTGCCTCTTAAATGTTGTGGCTCAAAGGCTGCTGTTGCAAAGCATTTCGCACGCTAAGCATATTTTATTCTCGTGTAATTCCTACATTACAACCGTGACCAATGTTCCCTCTAAGCTGTGGCGAGCGTACAGCAACTTTGAAGGTACCGCGTAGATTGTTCCCCAGCTCTCAGATACTGCAAGTGTGCACGCAAAAAGCTTGAATGCGTCGTGCATTGAAAAAACTGGAAACACAATTTTAAAGGGATCGTCATCATAGGCAGTCCCTCGAAATCGAGGATGACTTGCTTCCACTCTAAAAGTGAGTTCTCAGGTGACCAATACGGGAATTATAGTCTCTGTCACAGGTGGTTGGAGGAAAGGGTGGGTGGGACTGGTTTGCCGCACGCTCCTTCCGCTGCCTGCGCTTGATTTCTGCATGCTCTCGGCGACGAGACTCGAGGTGCTCAGTGCCCTCCCGGATGCTCTTCCTCCACTTAGGACTGTCTTTGGCCAGGGTCTCCCAGGTGTCGGTGGGGATGTTGCATTTTATCAAGGAGGCTTTGAGGGTGTCCTTATAATGTTTCCTTTGCCCACCTGGGGCTCGCTTGCCGTCTAAGAGTTCCGAGTAGAGCGCTTGCTTAAGGAGGCTCGTGTCGGGCATGCAGACGTTCTCGCCACCTCCTGACCCCCATGTCATCAAAATCCACGGCGCGGCCTTCGACAATGTGGACCATTTTCCATACCTCGGGAGTCTACTATCAGCAAGGGCAGACATCGATGACGAGGTCCAACACCGCCTCCAGTGCACCAGCGCAGCCTTCAGTCGCCTGAGCAAGAGAGTGTTTCAAGACCAGGACCTCAAATCTGGCACCAAGCTTATGGTCAACAGCCCAACAGAGCTGGTCGAGTGTGGTCAGTGCTTCAATGCTGGGGATGTTGGCCCGAGCGAGAACACTGTCCTCCCAGGGGAATTGCAGGATCTTGCGGAGGCCGCGCTAATGGCACTTCTCCAGCGCTTTGAGGTGTTTGCTATATATGGTCCACATCTCTGAGCCATATAGGAGGACGGGTATCACTACAGCCCTGTATACCAGAAGCTTGGTTCCAGATTTGAGATCCTGGTCTTCAAACACGCTCTTGCTCAGGCGACCGAAGGCTGTGCTGGCGCACTGGAGGCGGTGTTGGACCTCATCATTGATGTCTGCCCTTGCTGATAGTAGGCTCCCGAGGTATGGAAAATGGTTCACCTTGTCCAAGGCTTCGCCATGGATCTTGATGACCGGGGGGGGGCAGTAGGTGGTGAGAACGTTGACAGTAACTACACTTTAAAAGTACTTCACTTGCTTTAAAGCACTGGGATGCCCTGAGGCACGTCAGAACTGCAACTCTTTGTTTAATAACAAGGGGGAGAAATTGGGTGCATGTGCGTCTCCCGTTAGTGCTCCCAGGGGGCGCTAACCAGGCGCAAACGCCTCTGCGACCGGGCGCGGTACTGCCATCAACGCCCACCATATTGGGCAGGGGTTTAACGGCAGCACTACGTCGTTCCGGCCCAATCTCCTGCATCCGGTGATCGTAACGTCATCAGTGCACGCATCGCCCTGTTAGTGCCCCGGATACAAAATTCACTTTCGCCCCCCGCCTCTGGCAGCAACACCAGACGGAAACACTGGGAGCTGCAGGAGTAAAAAAAAAAACACATACTTTTCCTGTTGTAGTTTGTTTATCACGGGTTCCCGCCCGCGTTCGTTCAGCTGACCGCGCGGGTTCGCCACTCCCTGGGTGGTCCAGGTCGGCAAAGCCTGCAGCGATGGCCCCTCCCTGTAAGAGAGGGACGGGCCCTTTGAACGCGGCAGTGTTGAACGCTGCTGACGTTTCTGCCCCGCTTGCATCCTTCAGAAGGAAGTGGAGCGATAAGGGAGTCAAGGGTTATGGGGAGCGGGCGAGGAAGTGGAGCTGAGTCCATGATCAGATCAGCCATGATCATATTGAATGGCGGAGCAGGCTCGAGGGGTTGAATGGCCTACTCCTGCTCCTATTTCTTATGTTTTTAATGTTCTTATGTTCTAAAGCCAATTATTTCAAAGCTGGGAGACATTAACGCCTGGGGCTGTGCTTCCTGCGTTCCAAAACTACCGTCCCCAAACAGGGCGATGATGAATTTCGCACTACCCCACCAATTCCTCTCACCTTCCCCTTATGCTTCTAATAACAAATCCTAAGCCCTGATTATCAGTAAAAACCTGCATTAATTTAGCACGTTAACGCACCTCAGCACCATCTCAAAGCACATGATGTGTAACTGACCATGATCAGTTTCTCAGCTCCTCCGATGGGTCGGGTGATGTGCCTCTCTCACACTGGCTATTGGGGTTGGATGGCCACTTAGAACCAGCCGTTCTCTGGAGCTACTGCCTATTATTGTTTAATAAGCGCATGTACACAAATCAAACACCGGATTATTTGGACACATGTCTGTAACCACCCTCCCACCCTCCCCCCTCCCCAGCAAAAAAAAAATACACGTTAATTACTAGTTTTGAAACTATATGATATGCTTTAATGTTTTTTTTAAGAGACAGAAATCAAATGCCCAACACATAAAGAGAAGCATTCTATGCTGTTAATAGCAAACAACAGAATGCATTGAACCGTGCTCCTGATTCCATTAAACTTGCTCTTAAAAGCACAATTTTCGAGCTCTCAGTGGTGAACTATAATGAAAGGTTTGTTCTTTTCAAAAGGCATTGATTGCATCTTGTTACTGGGAGGGGGGGGGGCGCGCGGGGTAGCTACCATAAAGGTCTCCGCAGGAAAAATGCGGTAATGAGCTGCGGGATCCCACCGCCATGCACCAAATCCCTTTCCTTCTGAACATCTTTCGTATGTTTGAAAAGCATTGTTTATTAACAAAAAAACCCATTGCTGCATCCACATCAGAACTCGCTTGAAAGAGTGCAACCGCTGACACGCTTTTTGCAAACTACTTCAGCAGCTTTCAAGAACGCACTTCAGTGAGTTAGTCAGGCAAAGGTCAGAGAGATGATTTTGACAACTGGAATCGAGGATGAAAAGCTGGAGAGGTATAGTGACACAACCGCTAGGCTTTCTGACAAGACCATCAGTGAGAGTATAAAGCTGACTGGTATCCGTTTACGCAATCATCATCGTCTGGAACACATCGCAAGGTTGTTAGAAATTCTTCCTCTTTCCACAAACTCGTATCCGTTGTGCACTTTGCTGAGCTTGAAATTGGTTTAATTCCAAATTCAGCTGAGTCGGTAACACTCTTGTTTCCTGAGTCAGTATTTGCTGTACAGTCAGTCTGTGTTCCTGCGTCACTATTAAGATGGCACAATCTCACTCTGTGGGTTCAAGTCCCACTCCAGAGACTTGAGCACATAAATCTAGGCTGACACTCCTAGTGCAGTGCTGAGGGAGCGCCGCACTGTCAGAGGTGCCGTCTTTGGGATGAGACGTTAAACCGAGGTTCCGTCTGCTCTCTCAGGTGGACGTAAACGATCCCATGGCACTATTTCGAAGAAGAGCAGGGGAGTTATCCCCTGGCCAATATTTATCCCTCAATCAACATCACTGAAACAGATTATCTGGTTATTATCACATTGCTGTTTGTGGGAGCTTGCTGTGTGCGAATTGGCTGCTGCATTTCCCACATTACAACTTCAAAAAGTACTTCATTTTCTGTAAAGCGTTTCGGGACGTCCTGAGAAAGAAAGAAAAAACAAAAGACTTGCATTTATATAGCGCCTTTCACAACCACCAGACGTCCCGAAGTACTTTACAGCCAATGAAGTACAATGTGCGCAAATTGGCCGATGAAACATACTGAATGTCTGGGATTTGCATGTTAGCCTCTATCTAAGCCCTTGCTAGAAGTAGCAATGCCTTTAAAGCTTCATCCATGTATTGCAATATGCAACTCTTAACTTTTGATAAGACTGTGAATGTGGGCAATACAATGAAACATCGGAAAATCGATTCGATCAAACGGCTTTGGGAGGAAATGATGATGGCGCAGGAGTGTGGAGAACAGTAGAGCCAGGTCAGAGTTTTACACCTCCTGCCGTCTTTTGCTGCTTTCAAATACAGATGGAGCCAGATCCAAACCGATCAATCAAAGTTGGCCTGCAATGCCGAAAGGTCTTCTTTGTTCATTGGGAACCGGTTTCTGACAGCGCGTAGCGTAACGCGTGCGTAGCTCTGATTCTCCAGCTAGCTTCAACACTACACCAAGAAATATGGCCAAAGGTCAGAGCTTCAGAATCCAAATCCTTTAATAATGTAGTGTGAAAACTGTTGATAAATAAAAGACAGATCTCACATTCTTGTAACTCAACATTAACAATCGAATAAAGCAGTAATAAAGAAATATTATTTAGCTCTTACTGTACATCACATATAAATACAACAATTCCAAAACAATTGGATGAGGAGAAGTTACTTACATCACTGTACTTCTGTATACAGGAGAAGGTTCATTTCTTATCACTCAAAGTTACAGGCAGTCTGAGCGAAAGATGGATGCTGTTTACTCTCTGCTTGCTGCTGGTTTCTCCTTTGGTGCTTTCTCTTTGTTCATTTCTGTCCAATTGGAAAATATGCCATCCTGTGGCTGGAGTACTTCATGACACCTACTGTGTCCAGAATTAAACTGGCTCCAACCAATAGACACTGATCTCCTTTCACTGTCAGAAAGCCTCACTCAGGAGTGTCAATGTGGCCTTGGAGCATGACAGGTGAGATCTCTGGCGGGGAAAGTGTTGTCGGATCTGGGACATCAAATAACTCAGCTGATCCAACCATTTCAGTTCAGTTTACAGGTACAGTAGCATAATACAGATGCAAAGTCCCGAATCTGGAACTCTGAAAACCAGAATTGTCTGAGAACCAGACATTTTGCACATTGCGGATGTAGTCCAGAATCCGGAATTATTGTCTGAGATCTGGACATTTTTGAGGCAAAATCCAAAATCCGGCACGGATTCAGTTGAGGGTTCTGGATTTCAGACAGGAAAATCAAGTCTGAAATCCGGAATCCTCGGCCGAATCCGCGCCGGATTTTGGGCTGTACCGGATTTCAGACCTCGCCGCTCAAAACCTGGCACGGATTTCTTGTCTGAAATCTGGAAAAACCTCAAAACCGGCACAGATTTGCTCCCGAGGATTTTGGATTTCAGACTTTGTACCTGCAGTTATGTTACCGGACCAGTAATCCAGAGGCCTGGACTAATGACGGCAGCTGGGGAATTTAAATTCAGTTCATTAAATAAATCTGGAATTTTTAAAAAAGCTAGCGTCAGTAATGGTGACCATGAAACTATTGGATTGTCATAAAAACCCAACTGGTTCACTAATGTCCTTTAGGGAAGGAAATCTGCCGTCCTTACCCGGTCTGGCCGATATGTGACTCCAGATCCACAGAGTGCTTGACTTTTAAATGCCCTCTGAAATGGCAGCGCACCACCACCTTATCAAGGGCAATAAATGCTGGTCTTGCCAGCGACAATAATGACAGCATAAATGAATGAATAAAGAGAAAGTCCAGTTTACTGCCTTCTACTTAAATCACCCAAATATCTATAGCAGTAGGTGCTATGAACATGGCTAACAATGAACAAAGTGTCTGCTCTACGGAGTGAAACAGTCATCAACTTGAAATGGTAGTGTACTTTGAAGAAGAACTTGTATTCCATACAGCTCCTTATCACCCCTCAGCATATCATAGGATATAAATTAATCAGAAGTGCAATGACTGATATTAGGCATCAAACATGGGAGATTATTTTACGCACAGCAAGATTCCATTGATTAAGATACTAAGAGGGCTGGACAGGGTAGGTGCTGAGAGGATATTTCTATTGTGTTCCTAACACAGATGAGGCTGCACACAGGGAGGTTAAAGTAACAGTGACTTCAGTCTTTAATAAGACACTCCAGAGTGAGGAACAGGCCTTAGGGGCCGGCTTATGTACAGTGCTCTCAAGGGATGCTGGGATCCCTTGGGACTTCAGGGGATGCGTTCTCTGGTGGCGGAACATGGGAGTGCATGCTTTACAGATACACAACAGTTTCCCGCTGGCTGGAGAGCCTAGAACCAGGGGCACTGTCTCAGGATAAGGAGTCGGCCATTCAAGACTGCGATGAGGAGAAATGTCTTCACTCAGAGGTGAATCTTTGGAATTCCCTACCCCAGAGATCTCCAGAGGCTCAATCGTTGAGTGTATTCAAAACTGAGATCGATAGATTTTTAGGCACTAAGGGAATCCAGGGATATGGGGATCAGGCGGGAAAGAATTGAGGTCAAAGACCAGCGGTGAAATTAAATGGCGGAGCAGGCTCGAGGGGCTATATGGCCGACTCTAGCTCTTATTTCTTATGTTCTTATCTCATAAACTGTTAAATAAATAACCAGTTAACCTGCTTTTTGTGTTAGTAAGTAAGGAATCTTGGCCAGTATATGGGGAAATACTCCCTCCTCTTCTTTAACTCGAGCCACGGGATCTGTAACACATCAGGAAAAGCAGAACGGACCTCACTGACAGTGTCTCATCTGAAGGACAGGACCTCTGAGAATTCAATGCTCCCTCAGTAGCACACTGCTGTGTCAGCCTAGATTATGTGCTTAAATCTTGACATGGAGGTGAGCGTGTTACCAACTGAACCAAGTCAACACACTTTTTCTTACAGCAGGTCTTCACCTTGCTTTTCAAATAACCTTGTAAATATATAATGCAATGACTTAATTCCCATCACAAAAGTGTCACAGGCTCATGTAAATGTCATACATGGTTGATCTCACATTGAGTTTTTCCTGTCACCACACAGCAACAACCTCCTTTTATCTGCAGTGCTCCGAGCATCAAAACAGCCTCCTCCACTGAGATTCCACACTGATTAGTCAGAAACAGCCAGATCAATTCGGGGCAGCATGGCAGCCCATTCAGGAAATGTCCTTCCAAAACCAAGGCCACCGCGTGACTAACGGACAAGACTCAATGCTACTGGCCCAAAGTCCGGCTGCGTCCTTCTGCCTTGAAACATAGAAACATAGAAAGTAGATGCAGGAGTAGGCCATTCGGCCCTTCGAGCCTGCACCGCCATTCAATGAGTTCATGGCTGAACATGCAACTTCAGTACCCCATTCCTGCTTTCTCGCCATACCCCTTGATCCCCCTAGTAGTAAGGACTGCATCTAACTCCTTTTTGAATATATTTAGTGAATCGGCCTCAACAACTTTCTGTGGTCGAGAATTCCACAGGTTCACCACTCTCTGGGTGAAGAAGTTTCTCCTCATCTCGGTCCTAAATGGCTTACCCCTTATCCTTAGACTGTGACCCCTGGTTCTGGACTTCCCCAACATCGGGAACATTTTTCCTGCATCTAACCTGTCTAAACCCGTCATAATTTTAAACGTTTCTATGAGATCCCCTCTCATTCTTCTGAACTCCAGTGAATACAAGCCCAGTTAATCCAGTCTTTCTTGATATGTCAGTCCCGCCATCCCGGGAATCAGTCTGGTGAACCTTCGCTGCACTCCCTCAATAGCAAGAATGTCCTTCCTCAGATTAGGAGACCAGAACTGTACACAATACTCCAGGTGTGGCATCACCAAGGCCCTGTACTGCTGTAGTAACACATCCCTGCCCCTGTACTCAAATCCCCTCGCTATGAAGGCCAACATGCCATTTGCCTTCTTAACTGCCTGCTGTACCTGCATGCCAACCTTCAATGACTGATGTACCATGACACCCAGGCCTCGTTGCACCTCCCCTTTTCCTAATCTGTCACCATTCAGATAATAGTCTGTCTCTTTGTTTTTACAACCAAAGTGGATAACCTCACATTTATCCACATTATACTTCATCTGCCATGCATTTGCCCACTCACCTAACCTATCCAAGTCACTCTGCAGCATCATAGCATCCTCCTCGCAGCTCACACTGCCACCCAACTTAGTGTCATCCGCAAATTTGGAGATACTACATTTAATCCCCTTGTCTAAATCATTAATGTACAATGTAAACAGCTGGGGCCCCAGCACAGAACCTTGCGGTACCCCACTAGTCACTGCCTGCCATTCTGAAAAGTACCCATTTACTCCTACTCTTTGCCTCCTGTCTGCCAACCAGTTCTCAATCCACGTCAGCACACTACCCCCAATCCCACGTGCTTTAACTTTGTGGGACCCCTGATTCTGACTGCAGGGGACCTACATTTGTCCTTACTAACCTTTTTCTCTTTACATATCCATAGAAGCTTTTGCAGTCCATTTTAATGTTCCCTGCAAGCTTCCTCTTGTACTCCATTTTCCTTGCCCTAATCAAACCCTTTGTTCTCCTTTGCTGAGTTCTAAATTTCTCCCAGTCCCCGGGTTCACTGCTATTTCTGGCCAATTTGTCTGCCACTTCCTTGGCTTTAATACTATCCCTGATTTCCCTTGATAGCCATGGTTGAGCCACCTTCCCTTTTTTATTTTTACGCCAGACAGGGATGTACAATTGTTGTAGTTCATCCATGCGGTCTCTAAATGTCTGCCATTGCCCATCCACAGTCAACCCCTTCAGTATCATTCGCCAATCTATCCTAGCCAATTCACGTCTCATACCTTCAAAGTTACCCTTCTTTAAGTTCTGGACCATGGTCTCTGAATTAACTGTTTCATTCTCCATCCTAATGTAGAATTCCACCATAATATGGTCACTCTTCCCCCAAGGGGCCTCGCACAACGAGATTGCTAATTAATCCTCTCTCATTACACAACACCCAGTCTAAAATGGCTTCCCCCCTAGTTGGTTCTTCGACATATTGGTCTAGAAAACCATCCCTTATGCACTCCAGGACATCCTCCTCCACCGTATTGTTTCCAGTTTGGTTAGCCCAATCTATTTGCATATTAAAGTCACCCATTATAACTGCTGCACCTTTATTGCATGCACCCCGATTTTCCTGTTTGATGCCCTCCCCAACATCACTACTACTGTTTGGAGGTCTGTACACAACTCCCACTAACGTTTTCTGCTTTTTGGTATTCCGTAGCTCCACCCATACCGATTCCACATCATCCAAGCTAATGTCTTTCCTTACAATTGCATTAATTTCCTCTTTAACCAGCAACGCCACCCCGACTCCTTTTCCTTTCTGTCTACCTTTCCTAAATGTTGAATACCCTTGGATGTTGAGTTCCCAGCCTTGGTCACTCTGGAACCATGTCTCCGTGATGCCAACCACATCATATCCGTTAACTGCGATCTGCGCAGTTAATTCGTCCACCTTATTCAGAATACTCCTCGCATTGAGGCACAGAGCCTTCAGGCTTGCCTTTTTAACACACTTTGACCCTTTAGAATTTTGCTATACAGTGGCCCTTTTTGTTTTTTGCCTTGGGTTTCTCTGTCCTCCCCTTTTACTCATCTCCTTTCTGTCTTTTGCTTCTGTCTCCATTTTGTTTCCCTCTGTCTCCCTGCATTGGTTCCCATCCCCCTGCCATATTAGTTTAACTCCTCCCCAACAGCACTAGCAAACACTCCCCCTAGGACATTGGTTCCAGTCCTGCCCAGGTGCAGACCGTCCGGTTTGTACTGGTCCCACCTCCCCCAGAACCGGTCCCAATGCCCCAGGAATTTGAATCCCTCCCTGCTGCACCACTGCTCAAGCCACGTATTCATCTGCGCTATCCTGCGATTCCTACTCTGACTAGCACGTGGCACTGGTAGCAATCCCGAGATTACTACTTTTGAGGTCCTACTTTTTAATTTAGCTCCTAGCTCCTTAAATTCGTCTCTTAGGACCTCATCCCGTTTTTTACCTATATCGTTGGTACCAATGTGCACCACGACAACTGGCTGTTCACCCTCCCTTTTCAGAATGTCCTGCACCCGCTCGGAGACATCCTTGGCCCTTGCACCAGGGAGGCAACATACCATCCTAGAGTCTCGGTTGCGGCCGCAGAAACTTGAGAGAGATTTATTTCCGTGGAGTTACAATTAGAACCATGAGAAAGTCCACCACCTGGTTATTGAATGAGTCTCTTCCAACCATCTACCAATAACATAGAATCAGAGAACGGTTACAGCACGGAAGGCGGCCATTTGGCTTGTCGAGCCCGTGCTGACTCTCAGCCAGTCCCACTCCACCACCCTTTCCCCGTAGTCCTGCAAATCTTTTTCCTTCAGCTACTTATCCAACCCCCTTTTGAAAGATAAGATTGAGTCTGCCTCCACCACCCTTTCAGGCAGCGCATTCCAGATCCTAATCACTCGCTGCGTTAAAAAAAAGCTTTCCCTCATGTCGCCTTTGGTACTTTTGCCAGTCACCTTAAACCTGTGTCCTCTGGTTCTTGACCCTTCTGCCAATGGGAACAGTTTCTCTCTATCTACCCTGTCCGGACCCCTCATGATTTTGAACACCTCGATCAAATCTCCTCTCAACCTTCTCTGCTCCAAGGAGAACAACCCCAGCTTCTCCAGTCTATCCATGTAACTGAAGTCCCTCATCCCTGGAATCATTCTCGTAAATCTTTTCTGCACCCTCCCTAAGGCCTTCACATCCTCCCTGAAGTAGGGTGCCCAGAATTGGACACAATACTCCAATTGGGGCCGAACCAGTGTTTTATACAGGTTCATTGTAATTTCCACACATTTGTACTCTGTACCTCTATTTATGAAGCCCAGGATCCAATGAGTCTTTTTCATTGCTTTCTCAACCTGCCCTGCCACCTTCAATGATTTATGCACATATACCCCTAGGTCTCTCTGTTCATGCACCCTCTTTAGGATTGCACCATTTAGTTTATATGTCCTTTCCTCATTTTTTCTACCAAAATGTAACACTTCACACTTTCCTGCATTAAATGTCATCTGCCACGTGCCCGCCCATTCCCCCAGCCTGTCTATGTCTTCCTGAAGTCTATCGCTATCCTCCTCACTGTGCACTATACTTCCAAGTTTTGTGTCATCTTCAAATTTTGAAAGTACACCCACGTCCAAGTCATTGATATATATCCAGAAAAGCAGTGGTCTGAGATCATGGCAAGTGGTGTCATTGCAACAGAGATTACATTTCTAAAGTACGTCACTGGCTGTAAAGCACTTTGGGATGTCCTGAAGCTGTGATAGGCGCTATATAAATGCAAGTCTTTCATGCATGCGCAAGCTACTAGATGTTGCTTCTGGAATGCATCCATCAGTTTTTGTGCTTGTGTTAAATAAACGCCTAAATTCAAACTTGTCTGCCGATACTTCTAAATAAAGGTCTCATTTGGCTCAGTGTGGATTCAGCCCTCATTTCTTTTTTGTGTTACATAGATTAGCTACGTCATTTCCCACGCCAACTTTAAAGTATTTCCCAACCAAGTTGCAGTGATGATATCACAATTGTTAGCCCTGACACTGGAAAGCCATTAGCTGTCCAAACCATCAGCTCAGTGTGTGTGTGTGTGAGCTGAAGAAAGTAAACAAGGTACAGTTAGAGAGAGAGAGAGCTCTGAGAGATAGTCTATATATGAACAACCTGAACCCCTCAATTAGATACTAGCCTGTAACTCACTCCATTATTCTATGTATAAATGGGTATCCATTATTCTATATATAACCCTTTGAATCCTACGATTAGATTCCAGCCTGTAACTCACTCCCAGGTATTCTATATATAAACTCTCTGAAACCCACAATTAGATTCCAGCCTGTAACTCACTCCCAGGTATCCATCATTATAAATATAAATCCTCTGAATCCCTCGATTAGATTCCAGCCTGTAACTCACTCCCGGGTATCCGTTATTCCATATATAAACCCTCTGAACCCCTCGATTCGATTCCAAGCTGTAACTCACTCCCAGGTATCCATCATTATAAATATAAATCCTCTGAACCCCTCGATTAGATTCCAGCCTGTAACTCACTCCCGGGTATCCGTTATTCCATATATAAACCCTCTGAACCCCGCGATTAGAATGCACCTCACTCTCCACTATCCTTTATTGCCTGTAACTCGAGGAGTAGCTGTTGTATTTGGGTACATTACTAAAAACGGAATATGTGTTTGAAATAAAAAAGCAAACTGCCAGCGAGATGCAGCAGGCAGCTAGCTCAGTAACAGAAGCCTCCCTCCAAACACATGCACACTGGTTTATACCTGACATCATTTATGTAGATGATTTTTAGTTAGCCGACTGCACCCTGCCTTTCCATTTCTCATCTTGTGAAAGGAGTGATGTTATCAGGAACGAAAAATATGGCTCTGTAATCGCTGCATAAAAGATATCACGTTTGCGACATGATTTGTAGTTCCAAAATACTTCGGAAATGTATCACAAAATCTTTACCAAACACAGTTGCGTTTACTGATTGCTTTCTGTTTGAGGGGGGAGTCAATTTTTCTTGGCTTCGTGGCTTCGTGTGTCAGAACATTTGCTTTTTCCCGGAACTGACAGACGAACTGAATCAGCCATTAGCCATGGTGTAGAGCCCCGTCTGAAATGACTTGTGTGACACAGTGTGCAGAGTTTCAAATGATAATGAGACAATGTTATATTGGTGGAACAAGGGTTCACGCAAGCTCTGAGGAATCAATATGACATCAGTATATTAAGCTACAAAGCTCTAATAGGCGATGGGTCAATGGTTTTGAGAACTTAAGAAATAGGAGCAGGATTTGCCCATTTGGCTCCTTGAGTCTGCTCCGCCATTCAGTGAGATCATGGCTGATCTTCAACCTCAACTCCACTTTCCCGCCCGATCCCCATATCCCTTGATTCCCCTGCAGTCCGAAAACCGATCTCAGCCTTGAATATACTCAACGGCTCGGCATCCACAGCCACAGAGAATTCCAAGGATTTATATAAGAACAAAAGAAATAGGAGCAGGAGTAGGCCATTTGGCCCCTCGAGCCTGCTCCGCCATTTGATAAGATTATGACTGATCTTATCATGGACTCAGCTCCACTTCCCTGCCCGCTCCCCATAACCCTTTACTCCCTTATCGCTCAAAAATCTGTCTATCTCCACTTTCAATATATTCAATGATCCAGCCTCCACAGCTCTCTGGGGCAGAGAATTCTACAGATTTACAACCCTCTGAAAGAAGAAATTCCTCCTCATCTCCATCCTAAATGGCTGACCCCTTATCCTGAAACTGTGACCCCCGGTTCTAGACTCTCCTGCTAGGGGAAACATCCTCTCCACAACTACCCTGGAAATTGAACCCATAACTGTACTTTTCAGGAACTTAGGGTTCAAGTTTCGGCCTGAGTTGCTCCTATTTTTTTGGCGCAACTAGTTTAGAATGGAGTATCTTAGAAATTGCAATTCTTGGCATTTGGTTTGCTCCAGTCCTAGTGAGTTAGAATAGTTTCATTTTCGAACAGATTTCTTTTTCAAAAGGGGACGTGTCCGGCCACTTCCGCCTGTTTTGCAAGTTTAGGCAGCGAAAACTTACTCCAAACTAACTTAGAATGGAGTAAGTGTAGATTTTTGTACGGTCAGAAAAACATTGCCTACACTTATAAATCAGGCGTAAGGAACGAGAGATGGAGGGGAGGGGGACGGGGAGAAGGGGGGTTTACAAACATTAAACACTTCACTTTTACAAATAAAGAGCCATCATCAATAATAAATGATAAATAAATCAATAAATCAACCAATAAATCAATCAAAAAAATAAAAAATAAAAAATCAATAAAAAATCAATCAATAAATAAAAAATTAAGTTTCTACTCACTGACTGTAGCTCCGGGAGCCCTCCAACAGCATGCTGGGATGGGGCCCTGTCAGTGTCTCTCTGTGTTTCTGACAGCGAGGCGTGAGGGGGAGAGGGGGCGGAGGGGAGCGGAGGGGAGAGGGGGGAGTGAGGAGGGAGGGGGAGGAGGGAGAGGAGGGGAGGGGAAGAGGAGGAGGGGGAGGGAGGGGGGAGAGGGGAAGAGGAGGAGGGGGAGGGAGGGGGGAGAGTGGAAGAGGAGGGGGGAGGGAGGAAGAGGAGGAGGGAGAGGGGAGGGAGGAAGAGGAGGAGGGGGAGGAGGGAGGGAGAGGAGGGGAGGGGGAAAGAGGAGGAGGGGGTGGAGGGAGAAGAGGAGGAGGGGGGAAGGAGAGGAGAGGAGGGGGGAGGGGTGGAGGAAGAGGGGAGGGGAGGGAGAGGAGGGAGGGAGGGAGAGGAGGGGGGGAGGGAGGGAGAGGAGGAGGGGGAGGGAGGAGTGGAGGAGAGGAGAGGATGGGGGAAGAAGAGGAGGAGGGGGGAAAATGAGGAGGGGGGAGAGAAGGAGGAAGGGGAGATGAGGGGGAGGGCGGGAAAGTGAGGAGGGGAGATGAGGGGGAGGGCGGGAAAGTGAGGGGGGAGAGGAGGGGGGAGGGAAGAGTGAGGGTGAGAGGAGACGGGGGAGAAGAGGGAGAAGGGGGAGAAGGGGGAGAAGGGGAGAGGAGAGGGGGAAGCTGAACGGCCCTACCAAGCAGATGCCTGGCCGCTGCCGAAGACTTCAGGCGGGGCCCTCCCCCAGCAAGATGCCAGGCGGGCTCCGCCGCCGCCGATGTGGAGGGAGGGAGGAGGGGGAACGGCTGAACGGGAGGGAGGGAGGGGGGGGAGCGGGAGCTGAACGGGAGGGAGGGAGGTGGGGGGGAGCGGGAGCTGAACGGGAGGGAGGGAGGCTCGAGTCCGATCTTCACCCGGGGAGCCCATTCGACCAGGGTAGGGGCAGCGTGCTTCAGGCCCCTCCCATGCAGCCTCGGGGGCGAGGAGCTTCTGCACATGTGCGCACACTCTAGCGAGCATGTGCAGAGGTCCCGGCACTGTTTTCAGCACAGGGACCTGGTTCCGCCCCCGACCCCTTGTGCTGCGCTGCGCCGAGCACGAAGACGTCCTGAGGAGCTCGCAGAATCACAAGGTAAGTTTTTGGCACCCTTTTAATTCCAGAAAATTGCCGCACTTTATGGAGGTGCGCCGTTCTTACAGAGGGCGGAAACTTGGGCCCGATAGCAGGGCTGAATCGCACTAGTTTAGCAACAAGGGGTAGCAATAGTGTTTTTTAATGTATTACAACAACCCAAAGTGCTTGACAAAGGAGAAACTGATGCGTGATGTGTGAGGTTAGAGGAGGTGATCAAAAGCACAGCCAAAGAGGTGGGTCTTCAGGAAGCTTTTAGAAGAGGAGAGAGGATCCCCGAGATTAGCTGAAGGCTGAGATTGAACAAGGTGCAGCAGGTGGAGGTGGAGATGCAAAGTGTTATATATTTATGCTTGGGGTCACCAGACACCAGGGGGCACCACTGTCGGAGGTCATCGAGCTGTACGCGCGCGTGCGCAGTCACTGGTATATAAGCGCGGGTACCATGTCACGCGGGTTACTTTGGTCCTGAATAAAGTTGAATCAGGTTTATACCTGAGGCAGTTTACAGTAACAAGTCTTTTGAGTCATTACATTCCTTACATTTGGCGATGAGCTAACTAAAGAACCTTCGCAAGTACAATGGGCGCTATTAGAATTCTGGAGAGATTTGTGGATGGCGAGGATTGGGCGGATTTTATCGACCGCCTGGATCAGTATTTTGTGGCCAACAAAATGGAGAGAGAGGCTGACACAGTTTGGCGCTGGGCGGTTTTCCTCACCGTTTGTGATCCAAACATTTATGGCCTCACGAAGAATCTTCTCTCGCCTTTACGTCCAACGGGCAAAGAATATGGGGATTTGTGTGCTTTGGTGTGTAACCATCTTAAGTCAAAAGAGGGAATCATCATCTCACGCTATCGCTTCTACACGCATGTTGGTGCTGAGGGCCAGGATGTGTTGGGATTCGTCGCCAACCTGCCACGTCTTGCTGAGCCGTGTAAGTTTGGGAACGTGTTGGAAGACATGCTGCGATTTCTTCGTGATAGGCATCAACCATGATGTGATTCTTCGGAAGTTATCGGCCGAAGAGAAGCTGGATTTGAGCAAGGCCATCGCGGCCGCCCAGGCATGCATGGCGACTGATGATAATTGGAGGCAGATATCATCGAAGAGTCGGAGCTCCACGGCGAGTACTGTAAACAAAATTGTGTCTTCGTCTGGCAGAGCTGCTTATGGCAGGGCCTACTCGACCGCTTATATAAAACCTGTAGCTGCTCAAAGTCCGCCAACTGGTACAAATCCGATTTCACCCTGTTGGCGTTGTGGGGGAACTCATCTGCCTCATCAGTGTCAGTTTAAACAGTACTCCTGTAATGGCTGTTCGAAAGTGGGGCAGCTTCAGAGAATGTGCCCACAGCTGAGCAAGCGTGCTGATGACCAGTCCAGTGCTGGCCTGGATACACAACCTGAGGAGGAAGTGTTTGGTCTGTATTCATTCTTGGGAAGGAGCCAGCCGATAATCGTTAATGTGAAGCTGAATGGTGTGCCTGTATCAATGGAGTTGGACACGGGTGCGAGTCAGTCGATAATGAGCCAAAGGACATTCAACAAGCTGTGGGACACTGAGGACCCGATGTTCCAGTCCTGAACTCCAGTTGAGGGGGTGGAAGATGCTTGTGCGTGGATTTTTTTAATGTTTGGTGACCGTTGCCTAAGCTGAGTCCAGTCAATGCCAAGTTGCGTATTTACACTAAGGAACTCATACCGGAGATTGGCAGTGCAGTAGTCGAGGTGTCATATGACGGTGTGGTTCATGATCTACCGTTATGGATTGTCCCAGGTAATGGTCCAACGCTGTTCGGCGAGAATTGGCTCGAGAAAATCAAGTGGAATTAGAATGATATCAAAGCGTTGTCATCGGTGGATGACAGTTCGTGTGCTCAAGTGTTGAAAAAATTTCCTTCTTTGTTTGAACCGGGCATTGATAATTTTACTGGAGCCAAGCTGCAGATTCACCTGGATTCTGATGCAAGGCCTGTCTATCATAAAGCTCGGTATGTTCCCTGCATGATGAGGGAGAAGGTTGAAATTGAGTTTGACAGACTCCAATGTAAAGGGGTCATATCACCGGTCGAGTTTAATGAGTGGGCCAGTCCTATTGTTCCTGTGTTGAAGAGTGATGTCACGGTCAGGATTTGTGGAGACTATAAAATTACGATTAACCGATTTTCGAAACAGGATCAGTACCCGTTACCGAAGGCTGATGACCTGTTTGCCATGCTAGCTGGTGGAAAGTCGTTCACAAAACTGGATCTGACGTCGGCCTATATGACACAGGAGCTTGTCAACACTTTGAAGAAACCCACCTGCATCAACACCCATAAAGGACTGTTTGTCTACAACAGGTGTCCTATTGGAATTCGTTTGGCTGCAGCCATATTTCAGAGGAATATGGAGAGTCTACTGAAGTCCGTTCCTAGAACTGTTGTGTTTCAAGATGACATTCTGGTCACAGTCGTGACACTACTGAACATCTGAACAATCTTGAAGAAGTCCTACATCGTCTGGACAAAGTGGGACACAGGCTGAAATGTTCAAAGTATGTCTTCATGGCAGCTGAAGTTGAATTCCTGGGGAGGAAGATTGCTGCTGATGGCATCAGGCCTACTGATTCGAAAACCAAGGCCATTAAAAATGCACCCAGGCCTCACAATGTGACGGAGCTGCGTTCATTCCTTGGGCTACTCAACTACTTTGATCATTTCTTACGCAGATTGAGCACTTTGTTAGAGCCCCTGCACGTGTTACACAGAAAAGAGCAACAACTGATCTTGCTTCACAAGTCTGGAGTTTCAAGAGTTCATGAAACTCAATGGCATTAAACATGTGAGTTCAGCCCCATTCAAACCTGCTTCTAATCGTCAAGCAGACCGTGCTGTTCAAAGATCAAGCAGAGTATGAAACGTGTAACTCAGGGTTCACTGCAGACTCGCTTGTACTGTATACAGCTCAGTTACAGGACCAGACCTCATACACTTACCGGGGTCTTCCCTGCTGAACTACTGATGAAGAGAAATCTCAAGACCAAGCTCTCTCTTGTTTATCCCGATTTGAGTGATCGTGTTGAAAACAGACGTCAAAGTCAGCAAGGGTATCATGATCGTGCTCCTGTGTCATGTGACATCATTGGCAACGATCCGGTTTATGTACTGAACTCTGGTCAAGGTCCAAAGTGGATCACCGGCACTGTTACAGCCAAGGAGGGTAACAGAGTCTTTATTGTCGTGCTCAAGAATGGGCAGACATGCAGGAAACATGTTGATCAGATAAAGCTGCGGCACATGGATGGACTGGAACCGCTTGAGGAAGATGCAGTCAGTGACCAACCAACCACTGTTCATTCATCAGAGGACTTTGCTGTCATTATTGAATCTGGACCTCCAGTCTTTGATGTGGTCATTACCACTCCCATCAGATCGGCTACTCAGCCTTCAGTCACAACTGACTCAGAACGTTCGCCCTAGAACTGAAGTTGAACTGAGACGATCAACTCGTGAGCAGAAAGACCCAGACCGTCTTAATTGGTAAAAAGACTGATATTAAGATCTTGAAAGGGGGGTGTTGTTATGGATTTATGCTTGGGGTCACCAGACACCAGGAGGCGCCACTGTCGGAGGTCATCGGGCTGTACGCGTGAGTGCGCGCATGGTCACTGGCATATAAGCGGGGGTAACATGTCACATGGGTTACTTTGGGCACGAATAAAGTTGCATCAGGTTTATACACAAAGGAGGATAGAGTAAGAAGAGCGGGATGGGCCCACTGGCACGAAGGGCTGGAGCAGATCACAGACGCAAGGCCCTGGTGGGATATGCAGATGACAATAAGAATATTGACTTTGATATGCTGAAGAACATGGAGGCACTGAAGACTGGTGAGGACATGAATTACAGGGGCGTGGTACTCAATCAGAAGGAGGAAAAGAAAGACTTGCATTTATATCGCGCCTTTTACGACCACCGTACGTCTCAAAGCGCTTTACAGCAAATGAAGCACTTTTTTGGAGTGTAGTCACCTTTGTAATGGGGGAAACGCGACAGCTAACATGAGCACAGCAAGCTCCCACAAACAGCAATGTGATAATGACCAGGTCATCTCTTTTCAGTGATGTTGATTGAGGGATAAATATTGGGCCCAGGACACCGGGGATAACTCCCCTGCTCTTCTTTCAAAATAGTGCCGTGGGATCTTTTACGTCCACCTGAGAAAGCAGACAGGGCCTCGGTTTAACGTCTCATCCGTAGGACGGCACCTCCGACAGTGCAGCGCTCCCTCAGCACTGCACTGAGAATGTCAGCCTGGACTCTGGTGCTCAAGTCCCTGGAGTGGGACTTGAACCCACAACCATTCTGACTCAGAGGCGAGGGTTCTGCCCACTGAGCCACACAACAAAGTTTTGGATTAAGTTGGAGTTTATATTGGGAGGAACTCAGGAGGCTGGTGAGGAGAGCATTGGCGGAGTTAAGCCAGCAGTTGTTGTAGGCTTGACGAGAGGCAGTGGTATCCCAGACCCACAGTTTCCGACATCCCAAACCCATGACCTCTGCCACCTAGAAGGACAAGGGCAGTAGGCGAATGGGAACACCACCAGCTCCACGTTCCCTTCAAGTCACACACCGTCTTGACGTAGAAATATATTGGCTGTTCCTTCATCGTCGCTGGGTTAAAATCCTGTAACTCTCTTCCTAACAGCACTGTGGGAGCACCTTCACCACACGGACGAAAGTAGATGGACCGCCCGCTTTACACTCCGAGGATTTTGCAGAAAAGAATACCAGGCTGAATGTAAAATGGGGTAGCAGCCAAGGCAAATATCACCCCCATTATGTCACACACACAGAGAGACAGGGAGAGAGAGAGACACATATGCACTCAGAGAGAGAGAGAGAGAGAGAGAGCCACAGACAGAGACAGCCACAGACAGACACAGACACAGACAGACAGATAGACAGATACACACACACACACACATCATTTTTACACTGGGTACAAAGTTTTCCCGTTTCTAATGCTGAACGTCCTAAGCATTCCTCGACTGTGTAGGAATGGTAATGAGCCAAACAGATTGCATGGCCTCGCACTGACACAGCCTTCAAGCAGACTGTCTCACAGATCTGCGTCGCCAGAAGCGAGTGATTCAATCCGTCGCCAAAACTATTTAGCCACAGACACCAAAAGGCTTTGCCCTTGTGCCAACGGCCCCAGCTGTCTGCCTGCTGTCACTCTTCCATGGGAACACCACCACCTCCACGTTCCCCTCCGAGTCACACACCGCTCTGACGTGGAAACATATCGGCCGTTCCTTCATCGTTGCTGGATCACAATCCTGGAACTCCCTCCCTAACAGCACTGTGGGAGCACCTTCACCACACGGGACTGCAGCGGTTCAAGAAGGCGGCTCACCACCACCTTCTCGAGGAGCAATTGGGGATGGCCAATAAATGCTGGGCCTCGCCAGCGACGCCCACATCCTGTGAATAATAAAAAAAGAGGTGAAATAGGAGGTTTAGGTGGTGGCTGCGATGTCATTTCAAATGATTTAGCACCTTTGAAATAACAGACAAAAGAATTTCAGATCAACGTTACGATCGTCATTATTAATATTACAGAGTGTTTTACTCTAATAATGTGCAAAGATCTGCAGCAAGATTTTCCCCGCTTGCTATTTGTCGCAAAATTGTAAACGTGTGTCCAAAACAGGCGGTTACAATTTCCCCACACAGAGCAAAATCTTCACCATACATATTGTTTCTGTTGAAGTAATGTTTGATTTCAGATATGTAAATGTAATTACATTTTAATCTTCAGTTTCGGATGGCTGGCAAATTTAATTTTTGGGTTATAAGATCAATTATGAGCAGGTCCCTGAGAGCACTGGCAAGTAAAAATGGGTAATAAGGAACGGATTGGATCTGTGTGTCCTTGGTCTGTCTGCCTCAGCGTACACACAGCTCGGCGGAAAATCGGGCATCACAGACCAGGAGAGTCCAGGTTTTTCACATTACGTAAAGTTACATAGAATGTACAGCACAGAAACAGGCCATTCGGTCCAACAGGTCCGTGCTGGTGTTTATGCCCCACACCAGCCTTCTCCCACCTCTCTTCATCTCACCCCATCAACATATCCTTCTATTCCTTTCTCCTGTGTTTATTTAGCTTCCTCTTAAATGCATCAATACTATTTGCCTCAACCATTCTCCGTGGTAGCGAGTTCCACATTCTCACCGCTCTCTGGATAAAGAGAGCAAGGCCGGCATTTATTGGCCATCCCTAATTGCCCCTCGAGAAGGTGGTGGTGAGCTGCCTTCTTGAACCGCTGCAGTCCGTGTAGTGAAGGTACTCCCACAGTGCTGTTAGGGAGGGAGTTCCAGGATTTTGACCCAGCCACAATGAAGGAACGGCCGATATATTTCCAAGTCAGGGCGGTGTGTGACTCGGAGGGGAACGTGGAGGTGGTGGTGTTCCCATGGAAGAGTGACAGCAGGCAGACAGCTGGGGTCGTTGGCACAAGGGCAAAGTCTTTTGGTGTCTGTGGCTAAGTAGTTTTGGCGAAGGATTGAATCACTCGCTTCTGGCAATGTAGATCTGTGAGACAGTCTGCTTGAAGTGTCAGTGCGAGGCCATACAATCTGTTTGGCTCATTACCATTCCTACACAGTCGAGGAATGCTTAGGACGCTCAGCATTAGAAACCGGAAAACTTTGTACCCAGAGTAAAAATGATGTGTGTGTGTGTGTGTGTGTGTGTGTGTGTCACATAATGGGGGTGATACTTGCCTTGGCCAGTATCCCGTTTTACATTCCACCCAGTTTTCTTTTCTACAAAATCCTCAGAGTGTAAAACGGGTGGTCCATGCACTATCGCCCACTTTGCGTGACCCCCCAAAACACATTTCGCCCCCTCACCCAACGAGCTTGTCGATTTTGCCTGCTTGGCTCAGTTGATAGTACCCTTGACTCTGAGTCATACGGCCTGGGGTTTGAACCTCACTCCAGAATCTCAGCACCATAATCTCGGCTGGCACTCCAGTATAATACTGGGGGAGTGCTCATAGAGTTCTCGTTGCTTAACATAAACATAGAAAATAGGAGCGGTAGTAGGCCATTTGGCCCTGCGAGCCTGCGCCGCCATTCAATATGATCATGGCTGATCCTCTATCTCAACACCATATTCCCGCTTTCTCCCTAGATGCCTTTTGTGTCTAGAAATCTATCTATCTCCTTCTTAAATATATTCAATGACTTGGCCTCCACAGCCTTTTGGGGTAGAGAATTCCACAGGTTCATCACCCTCTGAGTGAAGAAATTTCTCCTCATCTCAGTCCTAAATTTCCTAACCCATATCCTGTGACCCCCCTTGTTCTAGACTTCTCCGACAGGGGGAAACATCCTCCCCGCATCCAGTCTGTCCTGGCCAGCATCACAAAGGACAGATGTACTGAGTATTCATCTTGTTTCTGTTTGTTGGACCGTGTTCTGTGCAAAATGGCTGCTCAGTTTGCCTGCAGAACAGCAGTCATCCCACTTCAAAAACAATTCATTGTGTGTGAATGCTTTTGGGGTGTTCCTGAGAGACCGGACAAGATGCTTTTATAAATGTGTGTTATTTTTTTTTTGAGTGTTCATTTAATCCTCAGCTATGAGTGTTATGTATTGATGTGTGTATCGTCCTGGTACCTTAAATGTATAATAAGCACAATGGTACACCACAGAGGGCGCTGTGGTGGGAGACCTGAAAGTACCTGCAAGTGGCAGTATAAAAGGCTGACCACCACACCTGAGAGTCACTCTGGAGCTGTTCAATAAAGGACCAAGGTCACAGCAGTTAGATTAACACCAGACCGTATGGAGTCAGTGATTTGTGTGCTACATCCATCACAATGAGCATGTTATTTATTGGTAAGGAAAATATTCCAACATGAGGTCAACATGAGCTACATCAAGAGGTTTGGAAAAGGCAAGGACATAGAATCATAGAATAGTACTGCACAGAAGGAGGCCATTCAGCCCATCGAGTCTGCACCGGCTCAATCAAACAGCAATCCAGTCAGACCCACTGTCGCCGCTATATCCCCCATCCCTGTGATTTTATTCTCCTTCTACTATTAACCCAATTCGTTTTGAAGGCTACTATTGAATCTGCCTCCACCACCTTATCAGGCACCGCATTCCAAACCCTCCCCACTCGCTGCGTAAGCAAAGTTTTTCCTCGTGTCGCCTCTGGTTCTTTTGCCAGTCACTTTAAATCTGTGCCTTCTGGTTACCAACCTTTCCGCCATTGGAAAGTTTCTCCTTATTTACATAAGTACATAAGAATTAGGAACAGGAGTAGGCCATCTAGCCCCTCGAGTCTGCTCCACCACGCAACAAGATCATGGCTCTATCTAAACCTCGTGATATTGAACGCCTCTATCAAATCTCGTCTTCGCCTTCTCTGCTCCAAGGAGAGCAACTCCATCTTCTCCCACATCCTTGGAACCGTTCAAGTAAATCTCTTCTGCACCCTCTCCAAAGCCTTCACGTCCTTCCTAAAGTGCGGTGTGGCGAATTGGACACACTACTCCAGCTGGGGCAAAACTAGTGTTTGATATAGTTTTATATTATATAGTTTTATATTAAATAACTTCCAGGTTACTGTACTTGATGCTTCTATTTATAAGCAATGTTTTTTTTTAAATTTGCTAACTGTTTTGACATAACTTCCATTTTTGGGCTAAAACCCCATGGAAAATGATTGATATGTATTCAATAACCTGATTAAATGTTCTGTCACCAGTGGACAGTCAGGTGCAGCTCCGAGTCCATGTTTTCTCAATGTAATAGGCTTCAAGGTTGAAAGCTGCTTTATTACATTCTGTTATTAGGACTTGTTTTTCTGAAGGGGGTGATGATAATCAGTTGTAATATAAGAGAGTTTGAATTTTCAACCTTACCTGGACCAGGGCGTTCATGAAATATGCTCGAGCACACGGATGGCTTCAAGCATTGTCTGCCTTATAACCACAAGTACTTGGATTTATATATCGCCTTTAACACAGTGCAACGTCCCAATGCGCTTCACAGGAGCATTAGCAAACAAAATTTGACACCGATAAGGAGAAATTCGGGCAGGTGACCAAAAGCTTGGTTAAAGAGGTAGGTTTTAAGGAACACCTTGAAGGAAAGAGAGATAGAGAGGATTAGGCAGAGATCTCCAGAGCTTAGGGCCAAGGGTACAGAAGGCATGATCTTATTGAATGGCGGAGCTGGCTCGAGGGGCCGAATGGCCTACTCCTGCTCTTAATTCTTACGTCCATATTGTAATGTATGCCCCTGTGAGTATGCTCACAGGTTTGTAGAGCTGTTGAGCTGGGAGTGGCTTAGCCAGTCACATGATGTTCACAAGGCTCAATAAAACCCCAGCCAGTTGGGTTTAGCACAGTGCCACGTGCTAGTCAGAGTAGGAATCGCAGGATAGCACAGATGAATACGTGGCTTGAGCAGTGGTGCAGCAGGGAGGGATTCAAATTCGTGGGGCATTGGAACAGGTTCTGGGGGAGGTGGGACCAGTACAAACCGGACGGTCTGCACTTGGGCAGGAACGGAACCAATGTCCTAGGGGGAGTGTTTGCTAGTGCTGTTGGTGAGGAGTTAAACTAATATGGCAGGGGGATGGGAACCAATACAGGGAGACAGAGGGAAACAAAAAGGAGACAAAAACAAAAGACAGAAAAGAGATGAGTAAAAGTGGAGGGCAGAGAAACCAAAGGCAAGAAACAAAAAGGGCCACTGAATATAAAAGGGCTGCAGGAGGGGTAAAAACTAAAAATCATGGTTTAAAAACGAGGATGAAAACACTCTACCTAAATGCACGCAGCATTAGAAATAAAGTAAATGAGTTGACGGCACAAATCATTACAAATGGGTATGATTTGGTGGCCATTACAGAGACATGGTTGCAAGGTGGCCAGGACTGGGAATTAAACGCACAGGGGTATCTGACGATTCGGAAAGATAGGCAGGAAGGGAAGGGAGGTGGGGTAGCTCTGTTAATAAGGGATAATATCAGGGCAGTTGTGAGGGATGATATTGGCTCCAATGAACAAAATGTTGAATCATTGTGGGTGGAGATTAGAGATAGTAAGGGGAAAAAGTCACTGATCGGTGTAGTTTATAGGCCCCCAAATAATAACTTCATGGTGGGGTGGGCAATAATCAAGGGAATAATGGAGGCATGTGAAAAAGGAACGGCAGTAGTTATGGGGGATTTTAACCTACATATCGATTGGTCAAATTAAATCGCAGGGGGTAGCCTGGAGGAGGAATTCATAGAATGCATACGGGATTGTTTCTTAGAACAGTATGTAACAGAGTCTACAAGGGAGCAAGCCATTTTGGATCTGGTCCTGTGTAACGAGACAGGAAAAATAAACGATCTCCTCGTAAAAGATCCTCTCGGAATGAGTGATCACAATATGGTTGAATTTGTAATACAGATTGAGGATGAGGAAGTTGTGTCAGAAACGAGAGTACTATGCTTAAACAAAGGGGACTACAGTGGGATGAGGGCAGAGTTGGCTAAAGTAGACTGGAAACAAGGACTAAACGGTGGCACAATTGAGGAACAGTGGAGTACTTTTAAGGAGCTTTTTCATAATGCGCAACAAAAATATATTCCAGTGAAAAAGAAGGGCGGCAAGAGAAGAGATAACCAGCCGTGGATAACCAAGGAAATAAAGGAAAGTATCAAATCAAAGACCAATGCGTATAAGGTGGCCATGGTTAGTGGGAAACTAGAGGATTGGGAAGATTTTAAGCAACAGCAAAGAATGACTAAAAAAGCAATAAAGAAAGGGAAGATAGATTACGAAGGTAAACTTGCGCAAAACATAAAAACAGATAGTAAAAGCTTTTACAGCTATATAAAGCGGAAAAGAGTGACTAAAGTAAATGTTGGTCCCTTAGAAGATGAAAAGGGGGATTTAATAATGGGAAATGTGGAAATGGCTGAGACCTTAAACAATTATTTTGCTTCCGTCTTCACAGTGGAAGACACAAAAACCATGCCAAAAATTGCTGGTCATAGGAATGTGGGAAGGGAGGACCTTGAGATGATCACTATCACTAGGGAGGTAGTGCTGGACAGACTAATGGGATTGAAGGTAGACAAGTTCCCTGGTCCTGATGAAATGCATCCCAGGGTATTAAAAGAGTTGGCGGAAGTTATAGCAGATGCATTTGTAATAATCTACCAAAATTCTCTGGACTCTGGGGAGGTACCAGCGGATTGGAGAGCAGCTAATGTAAGGCCTCTGTTTAAAAAAGGGGGCAGGCAAAAGGCAGGTAACTATAGGCCGGTTAGTTTAACATCTGTAGTGGGGAAAATGCTTGAAACTATCATTAAGGAAGAAATAGTGGGACATCTGGATAGGAATAGTGCAATCAAGCAGACGCAGCATGGATTCATGAAAGGGAAATCATGTTTAACTAACTTACTGGAATTCTTTGAGGATATAACAAGCATGGTGGATAAAGGTGTACCGATGGATGTGATGTATTTGGATTTCCAAAAGGCATTCGATAAGGTGCCACACAAAAGGTTACCTCAGAAGATAAAGGTACGCGGAGTCAGAGGAAATGTATTAGCATGGATAGAGAATTGGCTGGCGAACAGAAAGCAGAGAGTCGGGATAAATGGGTCCTTTTCCGGTTGGAAATCAGTAGTTAGTGGTGTGCCACAGGGATCAGTGCTGGGACCACAACTGTTTACAATATACATAGATGACCTGGAGGAGGGGACAGAGTGTAGTGCAACAAAATTTGCAGATGACACTAAGATTAGTGGGAAAGCGGGTTGTGTAGAGGACTCAGAGAGGCTACAAGGAGATTTGGATAGGTTAAGCGAATGGGCTAAGGTTTGGCAGATGGAATACAATGTCGGAAAGTGTGAGGTCATCCACCTTGGGAAAAAAAACAGTAAAAGGGAATATTATTTGAATGTGGTGCAGAGGGACCTGGGGGTCCTTGTGCATGAAACTCTTTTGAATTCCAAAAGGTTAGTTTGCAGGTGCAGCATGTAATCAGGAAGTCAAATGGAATGTTGGCCTTCATTGCGAAAGGGATGGAGTACAAAAGCAGGGAGGTGTTGCTGCAACTGTATAAGGTATTGGTAAGGCCGCACCTGGAGTACTGCATGCAGTTTTGGTCACCTTACTTAAGGAAGGATATACTAGCTTTGGAAGGGGTACAGAGCCGATTCACTAGGCTGATTCGAGAAATGAGGGGGTTACCTTATGATGATAGATTGAGTAGACTGGTGCTTTACTCCTTGGAGTTCAGAAGGATGAGGGGTGATCTTATAGAAACATTTAAAATCATGAAAGGGATAGACAAGATAGAGGCAGAGAGGTTGTTTCCATTGGTGGGGGAGACTAGAACTAGGGGGCACAGCCTCAAAATACGGAGGAGCCAATTTAAAACCAAGGTGAGAAAGAATTTCTTCTCAAAAAGGGTTGTGAATCTGTGGAATTCTCTGCCCAAGGAAGCAGTTGAGGCTGGCTCATTGAATGTTTTCAAGTCAAAGATAGATAGATTTTTAAGCAATAAGGGGCGGAGCAAGCTCGAGGGGCTAGATGGCCTACTCCTGTTCCTAATTCTTATGTTCTTATGTTCTTATGTTCTTATGAAACATAGAAACATAGAAAATAGGTGCAGGAGTAGGCCATTCGGCCCTTCTAGCCTGCACCGCCATTCAATGAGTTCATGGCTGAACATGCAACTTCAGAACCCCATTCCTGCTTTCTCACCATACCCCTTGATCCCCCTAGTAGTAAGGACTTCATCTAACTCCCTTTTGAATATATTTAGTGAATTGGCCTCAACAACTTTCTGTGGTCGAGAATTCCATAGGTTCACCACTCTCTGGGTGAAGAAATTCCTCCTCATCTCGGTCCTAAATGGCTTACCCCTTATCCTTAGACTGTGTCCCCTGGTTCTCGACTTCCCCAACATTGGGAACATTCTTCCTGCATCTAACCTGTCTAACCCCGTCAGAATTTTAAACGTTTCTATGAGGTCCCCTCTCATTCTTCTTAAACTCCAGTGAATACAAGCCCAGTTGATCCAGTCTTTCTTGATAGGTCAGTCCCGCCATCCCGGGGATCAGTCCGGTGAACCTTCGCTGCACTCCCTCAATAGCAAGAATGTCCTTCCTCAGGTTAGGAGACCAAAACTGTACACAATACTCCAGGTGTGGCCTCACCAAGGCCCTGTACAACTGCAGCAACACCTCCCTGCCCCTGTACTCAAATCCCCTCGCTATGAAGGCCAACATGTCATTTGCTTTCTTAACCGCCTGCTGTACCTGCATGCCAACCTTCAATGACTGATGTACCATGACACCCAGGTCTCTTTTCACCTCCCCTTTTCCTAATCTGTTACCATTCAGATAATAGTCTGTCTCTCTGTTTTTACCACCAAAGTGGATAACCTCACATTTATCCACATTATACTTCATCTGCCATGCATTTGCCCACTCACCTAACCTATCCAAGTCGTTCTGCAGCCTCATAGCATCCTCCTCGCAGCTCACACTGCCACCCAACTTAGTGTCATCCGCAAATTTGGAGATACTACATTTAATCCCCTCGTCTAAATCATTAATGTACAGTGTAAACAGTTGGGGCCCCAGCACAGAACCTTGCCGTACCCCACTAGTCACTGCCTGCCATTCTGAAAAGTCCCCATTTACTCCTACTCTTTGCTTCCTGTCTGACAACCAGTTCTCAATCCATGTCGGCACACTACCCCCAATCTCATGTGCTTTAACTTTGCACATTAATCTCTTGTGTGGGACCTTGTCGAAAGCCTTCTGAAAGTCTAAATATACCACATCAACTGGTTCTCCCTTGTCCACTCTACTGGAAACATCCTCAAAAAATTCCAGAAGATTTGTCAAGCATGATTTCCCTTTCACAAATCCATGCTGACTTGGACCTATCATGTCACCTCTTTCCAAATGCACTGCTATGACATCCTTAATAATTGAATCCATCATTTTACCCACTACCGATGTCAGGCTGACCGGTCTATAATTCCCTGTTATCTCGCTCCCTCCTTTTTTAAAAAGTGGGGTTACATTGGCTACCCTTCACTCCATTGGAACTGATCCAGAGTCAATGGAATGTTGGAAAATGACTGTCAATGCATCCACTATTTCCAAGGCCACCTCCTTAAGTACTCTGGGATGCAGTCCATCAGGCCCTGGGGATTTATCGGCCTTCAATCCCATCAATTTCCCCAACACAATTTCCCAACTAATAAGGATTTCCCTCAGTTCCTCCTCCTTACTAGACCCTCCAACCCCTTTTATATCCGGAAGGTTGTTTGCGTCCTCCTTAGTGAATACCGAACCAAAGTACTTGTTCAATTGGTCCGCCATTTCTTTGTTCCCCGTTATGACTTCTACTGATTCTGACTGCAGGGGACCCACGTTTGTCTTTACTAACCTTTTTCTCTTTACATATCTATAGAAACTTTTGCAATCCGTCTTAATGTTCCCTGCAAGCTTCTTCTCGTACTCCATTTTCCCTGCCCTAATCAAACCCTTTGTCCTCCTCTGCTGAGTTCTAAATTTTTTCCAGTCCCCGGGTTCACTGCTATTTCTGGCCAATTTGTATGCCACTTCCTTGGCTTTAATACTATCCCTGATTTCCCTTGATAGCCACGGTTGAACCACCTTCCATTTTTTATTTTTACGCCAGACAGGAATGTACAATTGTTGTAGTTCATCCATGCGGTCTCTAAATGTCTGCCATTGCCCATCCACAGTCAACCCCTTAAGTATCATTCGCCAATCTATCCTACCCAATTCATGCCTCATCCCTTCAAAGTTACCCTTCTTTAAGTTCTGGACCATGGTCTCTGAATTAACTGTTTCATTCTCCATCCTAATGCAGAATTCCACCATATTATGGTCACTCTTCCCCAAGGGGCCTCGCACAATGAGATTGCTAATTAATCCTCTCTCATTACACAACACCCAGTCTAAGATGGCCTCCCCCCTAGTTGGTTCCTCGACATATTGGTCTAAAAAACCATCCCTTATGCACTCCAGGAAATCCTCCTCCACCGTATTGCTTCCAGTTTGGTTAACCCAATCTATGTGCATATTAAAGTCACCCATTATAACTGCTGCACCTTTATTGCATGCACCCCTAATTTCATGTTTGATGCCCTCCCCAACATCACTACTATTGTTTGGAGGTCTGTACACAACTCCCACTAACGTTTTTTGCCCTTTGGTGTTCTGCAGCTCCACCCATATAGATTCCACATCATCCAAGCTAATGTCCTTCTGAACTATTGCCTTAATTTCCTCCTTAACCCGCAATGCTACACCACCTCCTTTTCCTTTTATTCTATCTTTCCTGAATGTTGAATACCCCTGGATGTTGAGTTCCCAGCCCTGATCATCCTGGAGCCACGTCTCCGTAATCCCAATCACATCATATTTGTTAACATCTATTTGCACAGTTAATTCATCCACCTTATTGCGGATACTCCTTGCATTAAGACACAAAGACTTCAGGCTTGTTTTTTTAACACCCTTTGTCCTTTTAGAATTTTTCTGTACAATGGCCCTTTTTGTTCTTTGCCTTGGGTTTCTCTGCTCTCCACTTTTCCTCATCTCCTTTCTGTCTTTTGCTTTTGCCTCCTTTTTGTTTCCCTCTGTCTCCCTGCATTGGTTCCCATCCCGCTGCCATATTAGTTTAACTCCTCCCCAACAGCACTAGCAAACACTCCCCCTAGGACATTGGTTCCGGTCCTGCCCAGGTGCAGACCGTCCGGTTTGTACTGATCCCACCTCCCCCAGAACCGGTTCCAATGCCCCAGGAATTTGAATCCCTCCCTGCTGCACCACTGCTCAAGCCATGTATTCATCTGCGCTACCCTGCGATTCCTACTCTGACTATCACGTGGCACTGGTAGCACTCCCGAGATTACTACTTTTGAGGTCCTACTTTTTAATTTAGCTCCTAGCTCCTTAAATTCGTTTCGTAGGACCTCATCCCTTTTTTTACCTATGTCGTTGGTACCAATGTGCACCACGACAACTGGCTGTTCACCCTCCATTTTCAGAATGTCCTGCACCCGCTCCGAGACATCCTTGACCCTTGCACCAGGGAGGCAACATACCATCCTGGAGTCTCGGTTGCGGCCGCAGAAATGCCTATCTATTCCCCTTACAATTGAATCCCCTGTCACTATCGCTCTCCCACTCTTTTTCCTGCCCTCCTGTGCAACAGAGCCAGCCACGGTGCCATGAACTTGGCTGCTGCTGCCCTCCCCTGATGAGTCATCCCCTTCAACAGTACCCAAAGCAGTGTATCTGTTTTGCAGGGGGATGACCACAGGGGACTCCTGCACTACCTTCCTTGCACTGCTCTTCCTGTTGGTCTTCCATTCCCTATCTGGCTGTGGACCCTTTCCCTGCGGTACGACCAACTCGCTACACGTGATACTCACGTCATTCTCAGCATCGTGGATGCTCCAGAGTGAATCCACCCTCAGCTCCAACTCCGCAACGGGTTTGGGGGATCCACGATGAGGCAGGTGGCTGTGAGTCTGGTGGATGAACTGGTAATGTGTCATCATCATAGGCAGTCACTTGGAATCAAGGAAGACTTGCTTCCACGCTTAACATGAGTTCTTAGGTGGCTGTACAGTCCAATACGAAAGCCACAGTCCCTGTCACAGGTGGGGCAGATAGTCGTTGAGGGTAAGGGAGGGTGGGACTGGTTTGCCGCACGCTCCTTCCGCTGCCTGCGCTTGATTTCTGCATGCTCTCGGCGATGAGACTCGAGGTGCTCAATGCCCTCCTAGATGCACTTCCTCCACTTAGGAATGTGTAGTGTGATAGTTAAACCTTTGCGAATAAACCAACGAGTTCTTAATAGCAATGCTATTAAGAACTCGTTGGTTTATTCGCAAAAGTTTTAACAATCACACTACACATTACCAGTTCATCCATCAGGCTCACAACCACCTGCCTCATCGTGGATCCCCCGAACCCAACTGGCTGGGGTTTTATTGAGTCTTGTGAACATCATGTGACTGGCTAAGCCACTCCCACTCAACAGCTCTACAACTATTTTAAAGTAAAACTATAAATCAAGTGCCCCCCCCCCTTAAAAGTGGACACGAGAACTGACAAATTCACAAATTAAATATTTTAAACAAGTAACGGTCAAATTAAAATTTGGTTGCCGGGGGTGATGATGCACTCCAGTCCCTCCGGCGCCCACCTCTCGTGGAAGGCCGTGAGCGTACCGGTGGACACCGCATGCTCCATCTCCAAGGTCACCCTGGCTCGGGTGTATCCACGGAAGGGAAGCAGGCAGTCGGGCTGAACGACCCCCTTGACCGCCCGCTGCCTGGACCAGTTAATGGCCACCTTGCCTTGCCCAGGAGCAGTCCTACGAGGAGGCCCTCCGACCTGCCCGCTCACCTCTGCACAGGATGCCCAAAGATCAGGAGTGTGGGACTGAAGTGCAGCCAGAAATTGAGGAGCGGGCCCTTCCGATATTGGAAGATGGGCCGCAACCTTGCACACTCAATAAAAACGTGGAACACGGACTCCTCTCGAAATTATAGGTGGCCTGGGGAGCCCATGAACCAACTTAAAAACTTATTGCAGGCCAAGTCTCCAATAAATAAGGGGAGGACTCCCGCGTCGCGAGCACTCCACTGGGGACACCCCGCTTCCTCCGGACGGCAAGATGTGCGCCACGGCGTGTCCGGACGGCAGACGAGGATGGCAAGGTGGAGAGAATGTGCAAGAGCAGCCCGTACAGGAATCCCCTCCGTGCAGAACTGAAAGGCACAGAGGGGGTTTCCCAGAGGAGGCTCAAGTTGTGAGGCGCCGGCTCCTTAGCAGCTCAACAAACCTGTGGGCATGCTCACAGGTGCAGACATTACGCCAAGAAACACACCAGTAAGATCCAGAGGGGGAAGAATTTGCCGAACAAGAAATATTGCAGCTCCTGACATGAAAAAAAAAATGTTCGGCAACCAAAGCCTAATTAAACTTATTACTGACAAATCCACCTACTCCAGTATTGCAAGGACCTCGGTTACTCAACATCACCGTTAAATGTTGACAAGTAAATAGCATTTGGCAATAGGCACAGACCATAAATTCCAATTAATGTCAGCCACTCAGACATTCCACTTACTTATTCAATTAAAAAAAAATCACTATTTGCTAATGATCAGCGTGTTTTCTTTTAATGTTCAAGCCTCTTTAATATCTAATCTAGTTTGTCTTTGTTGGAGTGAATGGTGCACCGAGATGTAAGGTTTGACTGATATTCATTGTAAGGAAGAGCAAATCCATTAAATGCACGTGACTCCTGCCACTGTATTTATAACTGGAGTTCACAGCTAATGCGAACATAAATATACAAAGATTTAATAACATATATGCGGGCTCATTCCTTTAGTGCAGGATCCAAATGGAAGACGCATCTACATTTTTTTGCCCTTCATTGCAACGAGGTGGATGTCGTAAACGTTAGTGATTTATAAAAATGTTCTGTAAATAATTTTTAAACAGGTAGCAACTCCGTTTGTAACAGAAGAAAACAAATTCATTAGCAAGACACTTTTATAATCGGGAGTACGTGAGCAAATATATCGCAGCACATCTCCTGTGGCATTGCATACAGTAAGTTGGAAGATGCATTGCTTTATCATCATCATAAGCAGCCCCTCGAATCGAGGATGACTTGCTTCCACGCCAAAAAAGGTTGAGTTCACAGGTGTTTCAATGAAGGACCTAATATTCCAGGTCCTGAACTACATCCTGAAGGGTGGAAGATGCCTGTGCGTGGATTTTTTTAACATGTGGTGGCTGGTGCACACCAGCCACCACACGGGCTTGACAGAGCGAGGTCTTGGTCCAATGGCAAGGATTAACCAGGACGACTGGAGAGCAGCTCAGCTGCACGGACCTAGTGCGCACACATATTGCAGTGTGGGCTGGGCCCGTGCTGCCTCTGGGCCCCTGGCCCCAAATTCACGCCTCTCCTGGGCCCCGATCACATCCCCCCACAGTCTCTCGCTGTATCTGCCCAATCACCGAACTGGACCTTGATGACGTCACTCTTTGCTGCCGTCGCCCTCCTGCACCAGCTCGTATGAAGTAGTACGCCTCCACGTTGCTCCCGGGCTGCCACTCGCTGCTCCTTTTATGGCCCCGACCTGCCGCTGGTGTAGGGTCTACAGCACGCACTGTAACATGTAACAGAGCACACTGGCTCGTATTTTGCAGTCAGCGAGCGATGCAAATGCGTTCATCGCCGGCCCCGAGATAAGCTTCCCACAAAGATCTCGCCATCTCTGTGGCGGGAAGTTCAGCTTTTCCGCTGTTCAGTTGAGATCAGCGGCGTGCAGTGGGAATTCCCTAACGCCAGCTGCTGTCACGCCGACAAGCTGTCTAGGCGGCCAATCACGACGCAGGATTCTCACGGAACCAGGAAGTGCAGAAGCTCCTTTCGTTCTCACTTAAAGAAAATAAATAAATAAATAATGTTGCAGAAAGCAAAAACAGAGACTGGGGCTCTGGCACGGGAGAAAAGGCAAACCTGAAATAAAGATCAACAAACTTAAAAAAAAAATGTAACTGTCTTGAAAAATTGTAAAGGGGTCGGTGCGCACGGCGATGATGTCATCGTCGGTTGTGTGCCGGTGAGGGACACGGCACTTCCGGGACAGCGCCCCCCCAAACCTCCGGGGCAATTTCCCCGGAAGCCCCGCTCCAGGCGAAAACGCCCTCCCCACCCCTCGGAGGGCGATAAAAAGGTGCAATTTCAGGCCCATTGTCTTTTGCAACAATTTCAAAGCTTCATAAGAACATAAGAAATAGGAGCAAGAGTAGGCTATACGGCCCTTTCGAGCCTGCTCCACCATTCAATAAGATCATGGCTGATCTGATCATGGACTCAGGTCCACTTCCCTGCCCGCTCTCCATCACCCCTTATTCCCTTATCGGTTAAGAAACTGTCTATCTCTGTCTTAAATTTATTCAATGACCCAGCTTCCACAGCTCTATGAGGCAGCGAATTCCACAGATTTACAACCGTCTGAGAGAAGAAATTCCTCCTCATCTCAGTTTTAAATGGGCGGCCCCTTATTCTAAGATTACACCCCCTAGTTCTAGTCTTCCCTTCACCTCTCTTCATCTTTGCTTCTAACCTTTAATAACCACGTTCCTGTGAAACAATAATTTCCTCTCTTCCCCCCCCCCCCCCCGCGGCGAAGGAATTGAACCATTCTGAAACATGTATCATAAAAGTCAATAATTTCTCAAAAGTGCAATACACAGCTGAAATTTCTTAAAAGTGAGGCTTCAGGAAAACTTCAAAGAGATCGGGATGAAAGATACTGCTGCCTCCCGGGGCTCGTGCACTGAAACTGAAGCCCGGAAAAAACACAATGATTCTCTGTTGCTCTGCTTTCTCGCGCTTCAAGTAGAACAGGAGAGTACTTCCACTCTCCTAGCAATTTTCTTTTCTCTTCGAAATTGATTCTGGAAGTTTCCTCGCATGCAAGTCCGCACGCTTTAGCTGAACAACATTTTTCTTCAATGCGTCGCTGTGTTCCTTCATTGCAAAGTCTTGCTAAAGTTATACAGGGTATTGGTGAGGCCACACCTGGAATATTGCGTGCAGTTTTGGTTTCTTTTATGTTCAGAATAAATCCACAGGACTATTGGTCTCTTTATTCAGACTCCAGAGTGAGCAAGCATCATGGTGAATTGCCCTTTATACCTGCTTGCCCCAGGGTGCACAGGTGACCCCTTAGGTCTCCCACAGGTGTGCCCCCTAGTGGCACATCTTACATTTTGGTAAGGGTTACATACATACTTAACAGTTTCCATATTTGAGAAAGGATATACTTGCTTTGGAGACAGTTCAGAGAAGGTTCACTAGGTTGATTCCGGAGATGAGGGGGTTGACTTATGAGGAAAGGTTGAGGAGGTTGGGCCTCTACTCATTGGAATTCAGAAAAATGAGAGGTGATCTTATCAAAACGTATAAGATTATGAGGGGCTTGACAAGGTGGATGCAGAGGAAATGTTTCCAATGATAGGAGAGACTAGAACTAGGGGGCATGATCTTAGAATAAGGGGGAATCTGAGATGAGGAGGAATTTCTTCTCTGAGGGTTGTAAATCTGTGGAATTCGTTGCCTCAGAGAGCTGTGGAAGTCAGGACATTGAATACATTTAAGACAGAGATAGACAGTTTCTTAACCGATAAAGGAATAAGGGGTTATGGGGAGCGGGCAGGGAAGTGGACCTGAGTCCATGATCGTATTAAATGGCAGACAGAGGCCTGAGGGGCAGTATGGCCTACTCCTGCTCCTATTTCTTATATTCTTATGTTCTTAAAGTGAGAAATCTACACAATCTGATAACAAAGACAGGCGGGAATCTTTCCTTAAACCCCAAGTGAAATTCCTGCACGTTTTATGTGGTTCTTTTGCAGCCTTTTGAGCCAGACGTGCTCTTTCCCTCCGTTCTATCAAGAAATACTCCACTAAGGTTGAAAAATTACCTTCAGTCGAGTTTATCGATGATTAGATGGTTCTTGTACTTGGCTTGTCAATATGTCAAGTATTTACTTACCAGAGGTCCAGTTGAGTTCATGCACCAGCCACTAAACGGATCTGCCATGTCAATAGCCTTAACCAACTCTCAGGAAAATATACTTACTCTCTCAATATGCTATGTTTTGATTAAGCATTTGTTTTTGCAGGCTGCGCTTCACAAATGTGTCACCAGCCCGTGTCAGTTAATTGTCCATGTAATGTATGGAGAAGGCTCCCAAACTGTAGCAGCACAGCATTTTCAGTTCTTGTTAAATGTTACAGTCGGTAATTAATGACAGATGCAGACTTTTCTTTACAGCTGACAACATACTCAGATATCTGTAGCCCGTTGAAAGTGCACCATTTATGGAACAAGAATTGGAAACCGAAAATGGCTCCATTCTTGTGAGCAATTGCTTACTGTAATGTATTTGCTTCATGGGTTCTTTGCTTAAGAATTCGTAGCGACACATTACTATTAAGAATTAGTTGGTTTATTAGCAAAAGGTTTAACAATCACACTACACATTACCAGATCATCCACCAGGCTCACAACCACCTGCCTCACTGAGGATCCCCAGAATCCAACTGGCTGGGGATTTATTGAGTCTTGTGAACAACAAGTGACTGGCTAAGCCACTCCCAACTCAGCAGTTCCACAAACCAGTGAGCATCCTCATAGGATGCATACATTACACTTACAGCTTGTTGTGTAATGTCAGCTCCCATAACACTTGTGTTACATCGGCCCGAATTTTGTATTGCGAATAACACTCGCCGTTATTATGGAGTAAATCGGACAGCAACCTCCGGACTCCAAACTCGTGCAGTTAAACGTGGAGGTCCCTGTAAAGTCCTGTCCCCTCAGTACAGATTCACACGAGGCATGTAGTCAAGTCAAGGTCACTCTGGACCTGCACCTTTATTTCACAGCTCTGGAATGCTCTGAGACCTGCCCTTTTATACCTGTCTCTTGCAAGTGCACCCCTGGTGGTAAGGTATGCTGGTGATTACAGGTCATATCTTATTACAGTCATGTATAGCATGTTAGGATACAGTTATATATAATAATGTAAGATACATGACATCACCCTCCCCCAAGGTCTTATTGTCTTTATAGGTTCAGTCTCTCAGGTGGTCTACGCTCTCGCGTGGAGCGTCTGAGTTGTGGTTCAGTTGTTTGCCTTGGTGTTTGTTTTTCTTTGGGTGTGGTTGCTGGTATCTCACCTGGGCTGTCTGTTTGGATTGGTGTGATTGTTGTTGACTCACCTGGGCGGTCTGTTTGGATTGCCCTTTCCTCAGGTTGTTCCCTCTGTCTGTCCACCAGGTGTGGTGCGAGTTCCACATTGTAGTCTGCCTCTGGTTCCGCAGTGTTGTTGGTAAATCTACTTTTGACTTGGTCTACATGCCTCCGGTAGGTTTTGCCATTGTCCATTTGTTCGACCAGTAGCCTGGTTCCTTCCTTGACCGTTACTGTCCCTGCAAGCCATTTGGGACCCCTGCAATAGTTTAGTACAAACACTTTGTCCCCTATCTCATTCCATCTCCCCGTCGAATTTCTGTCATGGTACTCAGTCAGCTTATGGCACTTTACCTCAACGATTTCGTGCATGTCTGGGAGGATTAATGAGAGCCTTGTTTTTAAAGTCCTTTTCATCAACAGTTGCGCGGGGGGGATCCCAGTCAGTGAGTGCAAACGAGATCTGTATGCCAGCAGCAGTTGCGACAGGCGACCCTGCAGCGTGGGACCTTGGATTTTAAGCATGCCTTGTTTAATGATTTGCACTGCTCTCTCCACCTGGCCATTGGAGGCCGGCTTGAATGGTGCCGTCTTGACGTGATTTATGCCGTGGTCAATTATAAAGTCTTGGAATTCTGCGCTGGTGAAGCACGGACCATTGCCACTGACCAATATGTCAGGGATTCCGTGCGTTGCAAACATGGTTGCGAGGTTCTCCACAGTGATGGAGGTTGTGCTTGAGTTTAAAATGATACATTCGATCCACTTTGAAAATGCATCTACAACTACGAGGAACATTTTGTCCATGAATGGGCCCACATAGTTTATGTGCACTCGCGACCATGGTTTGGTAGGCCAGGGCCAGGGGCTCAGTGGAGCCTCCCTGGGAGCATTGCTGAGTTGGGTACAAATGGTGCACCTTCGGATGCAGAGCTCCAGGTCCGCGTCAATACCAGGCCACCAGACGTGGGATCTGGCTATGGCCTTCATGAGAACGATCCTCGGGTGCTCGCGGTGGAACTCCCGGACAAATGCCTCTCTGCCTCTCAGAGGCATGACTACTCGGCTGCCCCACATCAGGCAGTCTGCTTGTAGTGATAGCTCATGCATGCGCCTGTGAAAGGGTTTTAATTCCTCGGGGCAGGCATTGCGAGCCTCTGACCAGTCACCGGTTAGGACACATCTTTTTACTAAGGATAACGTGGGGTCGCTGGCCGTCCAGGCTCTGATTTGGCGAGCCGTCATGGGCGAACCTGTGGACTCAAAGGCATTGATTGCCATGACGATCTCACAGTCCTGCTCGTCAGACCCTTCCGTGGTCGCCAGGGGTAGCCTGCTGAGCGCGTCGGCACAGTTATCTGTGCCTGGTCTGTGCCTTATGGTATAGTCGTAGGACGCCAGCATGAGTGCCCACCGTTGAATTCGCGCCGAGGCGTTGGCGTTTATTGCCTTGCTCTCAGATAGGAGGGATGTGAGGGGCTTGTGGTCAGTTTCTAATGTGAACTTAGCCCCGAAAAGGTATTGGTGCATCTTTTTGACACCGTACACGCACACGAGCGCCTCCATCTCTACCATTCCGTACCCACGCTCCGCCCGCGAAAGTGACCTGGTGGCATAAGCTATGGGTTGTAATTTGCCCGCACTATTGACATGTTGTAAAACGCACCCGACCCCATACGCTGACGCATCGCATGTGACAACTAGCTTTTTACCTGGGTCAAAGAAAGTCAAAACACTGTTGGAACACAGAAGGTTGCATGCCTTATTGAAGGCGCATTCCTGGGCGTCTCCCCAAAACCAATCGCACCCCTTTCTGAGTAGCACGTGGAGAGGCTCCAGCAGCGTGCTTAAGTTCTGCATAAAGTTCCCAAAGTAATTGAGTAGCCCGAGAAAGGCGCGCAGATCTGAGACATTCCGGGACCTGGGTGCCAGGCGAATTGCTTCTGATTTTGGACTCTATTGGGCGGATTCCATCAGCGGCAATCCTTCTGCCCAAAAATTCAACTTCGGGTGCGAGAAACAGGCACTTGGATTTCTTGACTCGTAGGCCTACCCGATCCAACCGCTTTAGTACTTCCTCCAAATTACGGAGATGGGAGTCGGTGTCCCTGCCCGTGATAAGTATGTCGTCTTGAAATACAACCGTCCCCGGGATGGACTTGAACAGACTCTCTATGTTGCGCTGGAATATGGCAGCTGCCGACCTGATGCCGAATGGGCATCGATTGTACATGAAGAGGCCTCGATGTGTGTTGATGGTGGTGAGTAGCTTGGATTCCTCGGTCAATTCTTGCATCATATACGCAGATGTGAGGTCTAATTTTGAGAAAAGTTCACCTCCAGCTAATGTGGCAAATAAGTCCTCCGCTCTGGGCAGACGGTACTGGTCCTGTAGGGAGACTCTGTTTATGGTAGATTTGTAGTCCCCACAGATTCGTACGGATCCATCAGGCTTCATGACTGGGACGATGGGACTTGCTCAGTCGCTAAATTCCACAGGTAATATAATGCCTTCCCGCAGAAGCCTGTCTAGTTCGTGTTGAATCTTTTCCCTCATCACATAGGGTACAGCTCTGGCCTTTTGATGGACCGGTCTAGCAACCTGTGTGATGTAGATTTTGGCTTTGGCCCCTTTGAAAGTGCCCACACCTGGCTGAAAGAGATGTTCAAATCGTTTTATAACTGTTGAGCAGGAGGTCCGTTCCTCTAATGACATGGCATGGACATCATCCCATTTCCAGTTTAGTTTTGTCAGCCAGCTTCTCCCCAGCAGTGCTGGGGGGTCTCTGGGGACAATCCACAGGGGAAGTCGGTTCACTGTCCCTTTGTGTGTGACAGAGAGCATGGCGCTGCCGAGGACTGGTACGATTTCTTTGGTATAGGTCCTTAGTGTGGTGTCGACCCTTGTGAGTTTTGGTCTGTCTCTTTTATGCGGCCACAGTTGTTCAAATTGTTGAGCACCCATGAGAGATTGACTCGCTCCCGTATCCAGCTTCATGTTGACAGATATCCCGTTGAGTAGGACACTCATCATTATAGGAGGCGTTCTGTTGTAGGAGCAGCGGCCATTGATCATGTTGACCCGCTGTACACCGGTGTTCCGGGTACTGTCCCCACCATCTTCTGGTCTGCTTTCCGACCCATCCAATTCGTATACCAGCCGAGCTGTCGTTTTTTTGCACATGCGGGCCAAATGCCCTCTATATTCACAATTTCTGCAAACAGCCTGCTGAAATCGACATCCCCTTGCTGAGTGCCCACCCCCACACCTCCAGCACAGACCTGTTCCATTGTTCAAAGAGTTTCCAAAGAATGAGCTGCGTCTGGTTGATCTCTCTTGAGCTTCTCTCAGTTTGTAGTTGATTGCTCGCATTGTGGGTTGATGAGGTGTGAACGGCTGTTCCTGTGGTTCTTGATGGCTTCTGCCTGCTGTCGAGAACCTGTTCTCCCGGTTTTGTCTGTGTGTGGGGGTAGCAGCTTGTTTAGTGTTGTGAACTTCTTGTTCCAATATTTCATTAGTTGTCGTACCTGCATTGTAAATCAAGCTCGTTTCTTCTTCCCCTACCAAGAATGTCTGTGCAACCAGTGCTGCTGCCTCTAAGGTCAGGTTCTTGGTCTCTATGAGCTTTCGGAATATGCCTGCGTGGCCTATTCCTTCAATGAAAAAGTCTCTCAGCATTTCTCTCCTCAGTTCATCGGAGAACTCACATAAACTAGCCAACCTCCGAAGATCCGCCACGAAGTCGGGTATGCTCTAGCCCACACAGTTTCTATAGTTGTAGAACCTGTGTCTGGCCATGTGTAGGCTGCTCGCTGGCTTCAGGTGGTCTCTTACCAGTGTGCTCAATTCTTCAAACGACTTGCTTGCTGGTTTCTCGGGTGCCAACAGATCCTTCATTAAAGCGTATGTTTTCGAGCCACAGCAGGTCAAGAGATGGGCTCTTCTCTTGTCTGCCTTATCGTCGCCTAACCAGTCTTTTGTTACAAAGCTTTGCTGGAGCCTTTCTATAAAGTCCTCCCAATTGTCTCCCGCAATGTACTTTTCATCTGATCCGTTGTTCGCCATTCTGTGGATTTTGTAATCCCGTAACCTGTCACCACTGTAAAGTCCTGTCCCCTCAGTACAGATTCACACAAGGCATGTAGTGAAGTCAAGGTCACTCTGGACCTGCACCTTTATTTCACAGCTCTGGAATGCTGCACTTGCCTGAGACCTGCTCTTTTATACCTGTCTTTTGCAAGTGCACCCCTGGTGGTAAGGTATGCTTGTGGTTACAGGTCATATCTTATTACAGTCATGTATAGCATGTTAGGATACAGTTATATATAATAATGTAAGATACATGACAGTCCCGAAGTTGCTGTCCTCTGCTCCTCCCAAGGCTGTGCAGTAAATGTATGTCGTCGATTGACTTGGCATTGACATCCATGTAAACATATGAAGTTGTGGTACTTACCCACGAAACTTGCCAGAAAATGTTAGGGCTGGTGTAAGTGAATTTTTAATTGTGTGATAAGACATAATTACTGCTAAACAACCTCTCTGGACCTGAAAATTTACTTTTACAAGTGTGGAGTCTCCATTTTTGAAAAATTATTCTTTCTTTTACTTTTTCTTTCTGCCTCTTTCATCTCTCTCTTGATCCCATCTTCCATTCCCTCTCTTTATTTCGCTTTCTGCATTTGATTTTACAAGGAATTAAATAACATTTATACTTCCTGGTTTAGATTCTGCGTGGCTCATTTTGAAGATCCTTTCATAGCCATTGCTTTTTGCCTCATTCCTTCAAAGCTGTGCTACTTTTGGGTACAGTAGCATAGTGGTTATGTTACTGGACTAATCATCTGGAGACACGCATTCAAATCCCATCACAGTAGCTGGGAAATGTAAACTCACTTAATTAAATAAATCTGGAATTTAAAAAATGAAGGTTACTTCCAGCACCTATTTCTAAACAACGAACACAGGTTTTGAAGCACATTTGCATGGGTGAATAGCCCTTTGAAACGAGTTTTAAAAAAAAAATTTACTCACAAACACATTTTTAGAGACCATAGAATTATAGAAATTTATAGCACGGAAGGAGGCCATTTCGGCCATCGTGTCCATGCCGGCCGACTAAGAGCTATCCGGCTTTTAGTCCGTAGCCCTTTAGGTTACGGCACTTCAAGTGCACATCCAAGTACTTTATAAATGCTATGAGGGTTTCTGCCTCTACCACTCTTTCAGGCAGTGAGTTCCAGACTCCCACTACCCTCTGGATGAAAAAATGTCACCACAAATCTCCTCTAAATCTTCTACCAATTATTTTAAATCTAAGCCCCCTGGTTATTGACCCCCTCTGCTCAGGGAAATATATCCTTCCTATCCACTCTATCTAGGCCCCTCATAATTTTATACACCTCAATTAGGTCTCCCCTCAGTCTCCTTTGTTACAAAGAAAACAACCCCAGCCTATCCAATCTTTCCTCATATGCTAAAATTTTCCAGTCCAGGAAACATCCTGGTAAATCTCCTCTGTATCCTCTCTAGTGCAATCGCATCCTTCCTGTAATGTGGTGACCAGAACTGCACGCAGTAGTCCAGCTGAGGCCTAACTAGTGATTTATATCGTTCAAGTGGCGAGGTTGGGGTGAAGGAGTGGCGAGAGATTGTAGAGGGACGTGATCAGAGCCCAGGAGAGGCGTGAGTTCAGGGTCAGAAGAGGCGAGGGCCCAGGTGCAGCATGGGCCAGCCCACACTTCGATATGTGTACGCACTAGGTCCGTGCAGCAGAGCAGATCTCCAGTCATCCTGGTTAACCCTTGCCACTGGACCAAGACCTAGCTCTGTCAAGCCCGTGTGGTGGCTGGTGTGCAAAGGCCACCCCACGTTAAAAAAATCCACGCACAGGCATTTTCCACCCTTCAGGACATAGTTCAGGACCTGCAATATTAGGTCCCTCATTGAAACACCTGTGAACTCATCCTTTTTGGCATGGAAGCAAGTCATCCTCGTTTTGAGGGACTGCCTATGATGATGATGACAGTTCAAGCATAATCTCCCTGTTCTTGTATTCTATGCCTCGGCTAATAAAGGCACGTTTCCCCTATACTGTCATGTATGTATGCTTGGGTTTACTAGCCACCAGGTGGAGCAACTGTCGGAGGTCATTGGGCTGTGCGCACGTGTGTGTGGCCCAGGTATAAAAGGCCAGCCATCTTGTAATTTACTCACTTTGGACCCTAATAAAGTAGAGCCAGGATTGTACCTGTTCTGAATTTACAGTATTCAGTCTATTGAGTTATTGTATACACAACATTTGGTGATGAGGCAACAAGAGCCTTCGCATGCAAAAATGAGCACAATTGGAATTCTGGAGCGATTCGTGGAGGGAGAAGATTGGGCAGACTTTGTAGCCCACTTGAACCAGTACTTCGTGGCCAACAAATAGGAGAAAGTGGCAGACGCAGTTTGGCGCTGGGAGATCCTCCTCGCGGTTTGCAGTCTGAAAATCTATGGACTCATAAAGAATCTCCTCTCGCCCTTAAGTCCAACGGACAAGGACTATAAAACATTGTGTGCTCTGGTACATGACCATCTCAAATCAGATGAAGGCATCATTATCTCAAGATATTGATTCTATACGCACGTTCGTTCTACGGGCCAGGATGTATCGGAATTCGTTGCCGACCTAAGACGTCTAGCTGGACCGTGTAAGTTCAAAACTGCGTTGGCAGACATGCTGTGGGACTTCTTTGTAATCAGCATCAACCACAAGGTGATCCTACGTAAGCTACTGGTGGCGGAGACACTGGATTTGAGCAAGGCCATCACGATTTCCCAGGCATGCATGACGACGGACAAAAGCTTAAAGCAGATATCATTGAAAAGCCGGAACTTGGCAAGTACTGTAAACAAGATAGTATCGTCATTTGGCAGAGCTGTACATGGCAGGACCTACCTGACTGCGTACGCGAAACCTGTGGCTGCTCAAAGTCCGCCAACAGGAATGAATCCAATATCACCGTGTTCTGCATCATCAGTGTCGGTTTAAACAGTATATTTGTAAAGGCTGTTCGAGAGTGGGGCATTGTTGTAGGCATTAGGCACCTGCTGAATATATCAAAACACTAGGCATTAGGCACCTGCTGAATATATCTAAACTCATATAAGTTTAAAGTGGTCACACATAAAATGGCTGCCCAAGCATGATGGGTACCCCGTTAGTCAAGTACTGAACTACTGACTGAGGCTGACCGAGCAATGACCTAGTGAGGCCCACTACCAGGAATGCCTTGGATACAAGATAATTATAACGAACCATTATAGTCCACTGGTATAATCAGTGACTTCACACAGCTGAACCCCGAGGAACAGAGATAAGGGGAGAACCTGCCTCACATAACGAGGTCATTAATCAGCCCGAGCTGACAAAAACCGAAAATACTGCCCCTGAGGTATCAGGGGAATTCTATTGGGTTAAAGAAACCTATATGTAATCTATAATCATTATGATTGGATTGTGTCCAGCCGAAGTGGATTGAGTAACTGTAAAGAACTATTGTAAAACATATAAATATCGATGAGTTTCTTTGTTCGTCGGAGAGAAGTGCCTGGATCCAGTCCTGAGGCTTCCTCCCCGCATGCGAAAAATAAAGGCCGCATTGGTGTTGGAACCGACTCTGAGTGTTGAGTGATTCTTCTGAGAAAACATTCACGCTAACAGTGGCATCACAAACAGGATTTCGGGGTCGCTGACACGCTTGGAGAAACGGGTGAGTATACCTCAAACAAAATTTTATAACGGGTGCGGAAGGTGGATGCTGGTTGATCGACACGAGGAGATGATCCAATATCACAAACACCTAGCCTGAGCCTGAATTAAGAGGACTTTAGTCCCATGTGATGGCCAGGAACTAAGTAGGTGCCGGGAACACACTTGGACCATGGGATCGTGATACCGAAAGACATCTTCCGGACCCAGTAGTGTGATTTGAAATATACCCCAGGGTAGAACCAAGCGGTGTACAGCGGCTAACGGAATCCAAACCTGTGAACAGGGTCGGACCAACGGGCAGAGCGGTGGTAGGTAGTCATTAAGGATACGTAGAGTACTGCAAGAATTGCTTAAACGCGTTTTAAGAATTGTATAAGTTTGTGTAACAGCAGAACTTGTGACCTGACAGTAGCCAGGAGACGGTCTACTACAAGTTACGCTAGGTAGAACGCGGACCTCTGAGAGTAGATTCCTAACGGTTCTAGTCCTACCCAGGAATGGCCACGAAAGCAAGTAACCTCGAGTGGGGACCAGAAGGGTCCCTTACCCACCACCTGGTGGAAAAACAAAAGAAACTAATTGAGAAAATGATTAGAGCAGGGTGGAATCCTCAGGACCTGCCAGCGAATAAAAATGAAAAGGCTGTGGTCTTGATACTGCGAGTCCACATAAAACTAACAGAGGAAGTAAATCAATATGTAAGAAATAAAAAAACCTGATAGTGATTATCTTAAGTGAAGTATGGATCCAAAAATAGAGCCAGCCAAAAAAAAAATTAATAAGCTTTGTTGAATGAAGAGAGACTTTTGTGAATGTTTGTCGTTGAGAGTCCTTGTGTGATTTTTTGACTGCGGAATGAATTTTTTTATGTTTTCATGTTTCCGAAAGCCTGGTTGGAAGAGGAATGCAAGTGTCTGTTTATTTTAGCTCCACCCACTTTTCTAAACAGAGTGAAAGTTTTTTTTAACCCTTTGTAGTGTTGTCCTGTATGTGGGAAGTTTTAAGACATTTTAAGTTAGAAATGCAGGTGTGGATTTATTCGGATGATAAGTTACGGAGCTAGAAATACACAAAGGATAGGTTTGTTGAGTAAAAGATAAAAAATACATGGTCCCGGTGGTTAAAAAAAAAAAATTATTTGACACGCTCACTTACTTGTCGAAAGAAAACATGCAATGATTGATTACATTGGGTTGAAAGACATAAATTTCGTCTCGGAATGAGATAAAGAATGCCTTTTAAAAAAAAGCTTCTAGCAAAAAAAAAGTTTTAAATAAAGATTGAAATTACAAAGTTTGAATTGGGATTTTGAGATATTCAGAGAAGGCACAGCAAAATACTGAGGTGGATTCAAAAAAAAATTATTAAATTAAATCTGATCTCTTAAAGAAAAAAAGGAGGTATAAAACTAAAAGGTTTGGAAACAATCTAGAAATACCTTCAGGGATCAGGTCAAACTCCTGGGTGAGTGGTGAGCTATCTGCGAAGGTGTAAAAGGGACTTTTGAAAAATGTTAAAAACAGCAAGCTTTAGCAGTTTAGAAGAGACATTTTAACGACTTTGAAACTGGAGCATTTTGAGATAACGAAAATCAGCCCTCAAACCCTCAAAGCTGGACTCCATTCCAGTTATGGAGAAAAGAAAGAGATAAAGAAGCCACTTTGAAAGTAAACAAATGATTTTAATTTAACAAATTTATGGAGTCACGAGCCCTCCGTGTAAAATACAAAACCTAATTTGAAGAAAGGAGATCTGAAAAAAAAAGATATAACGTACTAAATAAGTGCTGAAAAAAAATGTGTTTGTGATGGAAAAAGACATAACTTACTAAATACTAGTTGATGTTTGCTGTGAAAAAGATATTGGTTTAATTAGAAAAAGAAAAAAATTGGAAGAGGTAAAAGACACTCTACATTGATAATGATTTTAAATTATGAGAAAGTTTCAATGCAGTTTGAAAAGATTTCCAAAATGGATAGTGTTTATCAAGAAAAGTCCCAAACAGTCTAAACAAGCAGGAAGGTTTTGAAGATAATGAGGAGAAAAGATCTAAGCTATGCGAACTCAGCACAGAAAGAAAAAAACTGGGAATTAGAGAATCTTACTGAATTTTTAAATTCTTATAGAAAATGGAACTGGCACGGATGTTTAGATTTTGTGCTGAGAGAGAAATAAAACACAAGATTTGCCCAGTGAACGGGACCGTAAAAAAAAACGAAGTGTTGGAATGTATGAAAATAACGAGAAGAAAAGATCTAAGCTATGCTAACTCAGCACAGAAAGAAAACATGGAACTGGCACAGAAGTTTAGATTTGGTGCTGAGAGAGAAATTAAAAAAAAAAATTGAATTTCAGTAAACAAATTAAAAATGTGTGGTCTCGTTTTAAATCAATTTAAAAAAAAAGATTCTTTGGGAAGTACTTGAATTAGAAGTTAAGAAAAATTGGAGTTTAATCTAAAATAATGTCTTTCCTGATGAGAAGATTTTTATTATGATCACTTTACTAATGATTTATGCTGTTTAACGGATTCCTAATTTCTAAGCAAGTTTTGAAGGCACAAAAACTTGAAAAAATGTTTTTTTTCGGATGATTACGTGAAGTCACGTAATGACATCAGGCTTTCTTACAAACCTGTAAAGGAGTTAACCCTTTCCATTGACAGCTGTTTTATACTGGACATTATTAATTTAGATTTCTTAATAAAATAAAGAAGACTCACCTGACAGACAGAGGAAATGGTGGGATATTCAGAATAAAAATAAAATGGAACTAGCTGGTCAAGAGTTAAAAGCTAAGATAAACAGGCTGGAAGAGATGTTTTTAAAAATGGGACTAGAGGATAGTGCAGTGCGCAGCCATAGCACCATCACCTATGGCAATCGAGCCAATGTACCCCACGGTGGGTAGGTGTAGTCCACAAACCCAATCTAATGGTAAAGCAGACAGCGATGTTTGGAGGAATAATGGTGGCATTGGTGTTGATTGGAGTTTGGATAATATTTAGATGGGTCATCGTGCAGGCTCGAGCACAGCAGGCTCAAACACAAAACCGACGGCAGCCCAGACAGGGACATGAAGTGATAGAGATGGTACGACTATAAAGAATATGGTTAACCTAATCCTTACCTCCGATTCCATAGAGTGACAGCGACACAAGTAGACCAGAACCTAACACCTGGTGACGACCAGGCTATCTGTTTAAAATTTTCAGATAAAACACTCACCAAGATGGGACTGCAGTGGTGACTTCGACTCTGGGGACTCATGATACTGGGAACCTCAAGACCCACGCAAACACTGGATGATACCAATGGATTGCAGCGCACTCAGGAAATAAACAACTACATGAAAGATGGAGTCTTGTTTAATTTAACGGATGGAATGTGCATCCCAGCAGCCAAGGACTGGAGCAAGGACAGGACTTATTTTAATGCATGGTTACAAGTGAATCCTAATAAGAACCGGGTATGTGTACAGTGCTCCACGGGTATAAGGAGCAGCTGCATTAAACGGAGGGATGTCAAAGGGCCCGATGAATGTACTTTCAGCATAATTTGCGCGCCTCCGGGACAGTCCCAGCAATCAGTCATCCGCAAAAAGAGAGTGGGGCTGTGTGGGTACTACGAGGAGGTGGGGGCGGCTGCAATATCATTGTATGTATGCTTCTCACCCCCTCCGACACCGCGCCCCATAAGAACCACTACATTGCCCGAGGAACTGCCTTGTCCCATAACTACGAAGGGACCAGAAAATGGGATTGTAATGTACAACGAAGGGGAATTATTGTATGATAATGTTAAACATGAAATTGTGCCTGTCCTGATCAATATTTCAGGCATCCAGATGCCGGAATACTGTACAGAACAGTCAAGGAAAATGTACAATGTATTAAGTAAAGTTGTAATGCAGCAGGCTGCCGATGTAATGGGTGCCAGTAGATTCCAAGGACAGGGGTCAGCCCCCAGGATAAAGAGGGGAATAGTTAATGATGTTGCTACCGGTTTCAATACAGGGACCTCCGTAGTAAACTCGATAGATATACAAGGGTTAAATGAGAGGGTGGAACAGCTTAGAGGGGTGATGAAGGGGTTATTAGAGAGGGTGGAGCAAAACCAGGAAGACCAAGCCAACCTAGGAAAGGAGGGTGCCGAAATCCAGTTGGATGGCATCTCAGTCCTGGAAGCTCACGCCAAAACCATCAATCACCTCATTGATAGAGAAAAAGAAGATACAGGAAAGCAAAGACAGGGGCAACTCTGTCACGCTTATGGTCTGTGGATGGTGGGACAGATCCGCCACAATCTCGACCAGATCCAACGCGGGGAAGTACCCGATTGGATAGACAGTTCACATTTGGCTCAGTTGGCTAACCAGAGGGGGACACTGGATAATTGTACTCTGAAGGGACTGACCCGAGTATACCCAGCAATTTCAGATTGCCAGATGGGTAGGAATACTGGGATAGGGATAGTCCTGATGATCCCTATAGCCACACCGGACTCAGGGCCATTCCCCCTGTACCAACTAGAGAATATCGGAGTAATACGGGAAAATGTCTCCATACGTTACTATCTGACCACCACCTCCGCCGTTCGTTGAAACAACATACTTATCGGAATTTCCCTAACAGAATGCAAGCAAAGGGGGGAGATCACAGTATGCCCTCACCCGGTAGGCCGAGGTGAGCTAGACGAGTGCGGGTTTAACCGAACCGATGGATGTGTACTAGAAATAGTGCCCGCACACAGGCACTTCGCGAGGGCAGGCTACGGAGGGAAGGGAAGATACTGCGTCTCTACCACAGAGCGTTCATACCGGTATAATGACCTGCAGTGCCCGATACCACAGCCGAACCTTTGCTTTGCGCCGCTATGACCTGTCACGATCGGGCAAGCGCATATCACCCAGGTTAGGCACCGGAAGCCCGAAGTTATTGATGTAACCAATCAGCTCCACGATCATTTGCAGGATTATGACGAGCCAGAGCAGGTCCCTATCCCACATCTAACTGAACTATTACGAGAATTGAGGCTCAGGGTGGGTCAATCCGTAAAGCACTACCACCAACTGCAAGCTAAAATCAAAGTACTGGAAAAAGATATCGATGTAGACTTACAAAGTCAGAGATGGTGGAGAAAGGTCTGGGACTGGGGAATAAATGTGAACATCCATCCTTGGATTCGTATAATTTCACACATACTGGTCGGGATACAATTGATCTTAGCGATAACATGGGGCATAATGGCCTGCCAGGCATGCAGGCACCAAGCACGATGAAGAGGGACCCCTGACTGGTCCCCAAATACTAAACAAGCCTGTCTAATAAAGGGGCAGGAGGATTTGGCCTTTGTTAATTTGATTTAAGCAACCGGGACTCCTGAAACCGCGTGACTGGCCAGCACGTTGAGGCAGGGAGTACCGGGCCGTGCACAAAATCTAATAAAAATAGGGCGGTCGGTTAAAGGGGGACTAGGACTAGTCCCTTTACCGAAAGGAGGGAATTGTTGTAGGCATTAGGCACCTGCTGAATATATCAAAACACTAGGCATTAGGCACCTGCTGAATATATCTAAACTCATATAAGTTTAAAGTGGTCACACATAAAATGGCTGCCCAAGCATGATGGGAGCTCAGTTAGTCAAGTAATGAACTACTGACTGAGGCTGACTGAGCAATGACCGAGCAATGACACTGTGAGGCCCACTACCAGGAATGCCTTGGATATAAGATAATTATAACGAACCATTATAGTGCACTGGTATAATCAGTGACTTCACACAGCCGAACCCCGAGGAACAGAGATAAGGGGAGAACCTGCCTCACATAACGAGGTCATTAATCAGCCCGAGCTGACAAAAAACAAAAATACAGCCCCTGAGATATCAGGGGAATTCTATTGGGTTAAAGAAACCTATATGTAATCTATAATCGTTATGATTGGATTGTGTCCAGCCGAAGTGGGCTGAGTAACTGTAAAGAACTATTGTAAAACATATAAATATCGATGAGTTTCTTTGTTCGTCGGAGAAAAGTGCCTGGATCCAGTCCTGAGGCTTCCTCCCCGCATGCAAAAATAAAGGCCGCATTGGCGTTGGAACTGAATCTGAGTGTTGAGTGATTCTTCTGAGAAAACATTCATGCTAACAGGCATCTCCAGCGCATGTGTCTGCAACTGAGCAAGCGGACGTGGAGGATGATGACAAATCTAGCGCAGATCCGGATATGCAATCTGAGATACAAGAGCAGGAAGTGTATGGACTGTATTCATTCCTAACAAAGAGCCGACTGCTAATGATTAATGTAAAACTTAATGGTGTGCCAGTATCGATGGAATTGCACACGGGTGCGAGTCAATCAATTATGAGCCAGAGGACATTCAACAGGCTGTGGGATACTAAGGCTGTGAGGCCTAAGCTGAGTCCAGTCAATGCCAAGTTGTGTACGTATACTAAAGAACTCATAACGGTGATTGGCAGTGCAGTAGTCAAGGTGTCATATGATGGTGCGGTTCACGATTTACCATTATGGATTGTTCCAGGCAATGGTCCAACACTGTCCGGCAGGAACTGATTATAAAAAATCAAATGGAATTGGAATGAGATCAAAGCGTTGTTGTCCGAGAAGGATACTCCATGTGCTCAAGTGCTGAGCAAGTTCCCCTCCCTGTTTGAACCAGGCATCGGCAATTTTACGGGAGCCAAGGTGCAGATCCATGTGGACTCGGATGTAAGATCCATCCATCATAAAGCTGAGGCAGTTCTGTACATGATGAGGGAGAAGGTTGAAATCGAACTGGACAGCCTCCAGCATGAAGCGATCATATCACCGGTCGAATTTAACAAATGTGCCAGCCCCATTGTTCCCGTATTGAAGAGTGATGACACTGTCTAAGTTGTGGAGACTACAAGGTTACAATCAACCAAGTTTCGAAACAGAATCAATACCCATTACCGAAGGCTGATGACCTGTTTGCAATGCTAGCTGGGGGGGGAGTCATTCACAAAACTGGATCTGACGTCGGCCTACATGACAGAGGAGCTGGTCGACACGTCGAAGAAACTTAAGTGTATCAACACTCATAAAGGACTGTTTATCTACAACAGGTGTCCTTTTGGAATTCGCTCGACTGCAGCCATATTTCAGAGGAACATGGAGAGTCTACTGAAGTCCATCCCCAGAACCATCGTGTTCCAAGATCACATACTGGTCACAGGTCGTGACTCCGCCGACTATCTGAACAATGTGGAAGGGGTTCTACATCATCTGGGCAAAGTGGAACTCAGACTGAAATGCTTGAAGTGCGTCTTCATGCCACCAGAAGTTGAATTCCTGGGGAGGAAAATTGCTGCTGACGGTATCAGGCCTACTGACTCAAAAACTAAGGCTATCAAAAATGCACCCAAACCTCAGAATGTGACGGAGCTGCGTTCATTCCTTGGTCTACTCAACTACTTCGGTAATTTCTTACCTAGATTGAGCACCTTATTAGAGCCACTGCACATGCTGCTAAGAAAAGACGACAACTGGGTTTGGTGTGCCTCTCAAGATAGAGCTTTTGAGAAAGCTACTAATCTGCTTTGCTCTAACAAACTGCTGGTACATTATGATCCATGTAAGCATCTAATATTGATTGGCCTGTGATGCTTCGTCATATGGAGTTGGTTGCGTGCTCCAACAAACTAATGAGTCGGGCAAATTACAACCTGTTGCATATGCTTCAAAAAGTTTGTCAAAGACGGAAAGAGCCTACAGCATGGTAGAGAGCCTGTTGTATAGGGTTAAAAAGATGCATCAGTACCTGTTTGGTCTTCAGTTTGAACTAGAAACAGATCACAAGCCACTCATTTCAATGTTTTTGGAAAACAAAGGTATCAATACCAATGCATTGTCCTGCATCCAGAGGTGGGCTGACATTATCTGCCTATAATTATGTCATTTGCCATAGACCTGGCACCGAGAATTGTGCTGATGCACTGAGCTGTCTGCCGTTGCCCACACAGAAGGTGGAAACGCCGTTGCCCACACCGAAGGTGGAAACGCCACAACTGGCAGACCTACTGTTAGTCATGGATGCTTTTGAAAGTGAAGGAACCCCTGTCACGGTCCAGCAAGTTAAGACCTGGATCAGCCAGGACCTGATATTATCGGTTGTGAAACGTTGTATCCTTAGTGGTGATTGGTCTGCCATACCCAAGCAAATGTGTGAGGAGACCAAACCTTACATCCATCGTAAAGACGAACTATCAATCAGATTGTATACTGTGGGGTAATCGTGTTGTTATGCTGAGAGAAATTTGTGCATGATCTACATAGCACGCATCCCGGTATTGTCATGATGAAAGCCATTGCCAGGTCTCATATATGGTGACCTGGAATTGACTCTGAGCTGGAATCATGTGTGTATCAGTACAACACTTGCATGCAGCTAAGTAAAGCACCAGCGGAATCGCCGCTGAGTCTGTGGTCGTGGCCATCTAAACCATGGTCCAGGATCCACATCGACTTTGCAGGTCCCTTCCTGGGAAAGATGTTTTTAGTTGTGGTGGATGCTTATTCCAAGTGGATAGAGCATACAATCATGTCATCCAGTACATCCACAGCTACCATTGAGAGCATTCGTGTCATGTTTGCTACGCATGGTCTGCCTGACATCGTTGTAAGCGACAACGGATCTTGCTTCACCAGTATGGCGTTTCAAGAGTTCATGAAACTCAATGGTATCAAACATGTGAGGTCAGCACCATTCAAACCCGCATCCAATGGTCAAGCAGAGCGTGTTGTCCAAACCATCAAGCGGAGTATGAAACGTGTAACTCAAGGTTCACTGCAGACTCGCTTGTCATGCATATTACTTAGTTACAGGACAAGACCCCATACGCTTAGCAGGGTCTCCCCTGCTGAACTATTGATGAAGAGAGGTCACAAGACCAGTCTCTCTCTTGTCCACCCTGACTTGAATAATCGTGTCGAATACAGACGTCAAAGTCAGCAAGGGTATCATGATCGCGCTACTGTGTCATGCGACCTTTCTATCAATGATCCAGTGTATGTACTGAATTATGGTCAAGGTCCCAAGTGTTTCGCCGATACTGTTACGGCCAAGGAGGGTAACAGAGTGTTTATCGTTAAGTTCAAGAATGGGCAGACATGCAGGAAACATGTTGATCAGATAAAGCTGTGGCACGCGGATGAACTGGAACAGTCTGAGGAAGACACAATCAGTGACCAACCAACCTACCCTCAGTCATCAGAGGACTCCGCTGTCATCAATGAATCTGGAATTTCAATCCCTGACGTGGTCATTGCCACTCCCATCAGATCGGCTACCCAGCCCCCAGTCATAACAGACTCAGAACGCTCGCCCAAGGCTGGAGTTGAACTGAGATGTTCAACTCGGGAGCAGAAAGCCCCAGACCATCTCAATTTGTAAAAAAAACGTTACTAATATCTTAATGTGGGATATTGTCATGTATGTATGCTTGGATTTACTAGCCACCAGGTGGCGTCACTCTCGAAGGTCATTGGGCTGTGCGCACGTGTGCGCGGCCCAGGTATAAAAGGGCAGCCATCTTGTAATGTAATCACTTTGGGCCCTAAAAAAGTAGAGCCAGGTTTGTACTTGTTCGGAGTTTACAATATTCAGTCTATTGAGTTATTGCATACACAACATATACTTTCTTAACCACCTTATCTACCTGGCCTGCTACCTTCAGGGATCTGTGGACATGCCCTCCAAGGTCCCTTTGTTCCTCTATCAATATAATGCAGCACTCAGCCAAGAAGGTTGCTGTTCAAATACATGAGGTTTTTGCTGGGGTCAATTAAATGTCAAAGCGAATTATAGTTTACACCTCGATGTTTATGTCACATCAATTGGTTCTGGTGTAAGTGAGATTTCTTTTTTAAATAGCTGTTACAAATTGTAGCTGGGTTCTGGCACTTTGCAAAACCGTGTGTAAGGACCAGGAATGGTATATTACACGATTTCTTCCTTTTGCCATTGACAGAATGATTAAAACTCTCTCCATTGCCACAAAGCCAAAAGAAAAACATTTCTGCCCGGAGTTGAAGGACGGTGATCCAGCTTTGAACTTGAGATTTTGTTTCTGCCTTGCTCTGGATGTGGATGCAAGATGTCATCTCAAATCTCCTTAATGTGGCTTTTTTAAGTCTCTTCAGTGCTTTAACAATTTCCAAAGCTTCGCTTTAATCTCTTTGATGGCTAATCCCTATTTGCACAGAATCAAACACCCCCTTAAAGGACAGTCACTCCCTGGTTTATAGATCTGCGCATTTAAAGGCAGACCCGCAAATCCCAGCTTACCTCGACTTGGTAACACCTTTTGTTTTCATAATTCCACTGCCTGATTCCGCCGGCTCTTCAGACCTTCGTTCCAGCTTCAGGCTGGGGAAAGAAAGTCTTCAGAGTTGAATCTAAATCCCTTCGCCAGTCGCAATTTAAAAGCGGAAAGCCAAGGGCAGGCGGAGTAAACACAAGCCGCGAAACATTCAATGCTGTACCGTGGACATTTGCACAAAACAAATCCATACTTCAGAGCGCACAGTGCGATATTATCATATTTCTGCTGAATTCCCGCCCGTCAGCTCAGCATTATTATCATAGGAAGCAGTTCCGAGTAGAGCACTTGCTTTAGGAGTCTCGTGTCTGGCATGCGGACAATGTGGCCTGCCCAGCGGAGCTGATCAAATGTGGTCAGTGCTTCAATGCTGGGGATGTTGGCCTGGCCGAGGACGCTAATGTTGGTGCTTCTGTCCTCCCAGAGGATTTGTAGGATCTTGCGGAGGCATCATTGGTGGTATTTCTCCAGCGACTTGGTGTCTACTGTACATGGTCCATGAGCAATACAGGAGGGCGGGTATTACTACAGACCATGAGCTTGGTGGTAGATGTGAGGGCCTGGTCTTGGAACACTCTTTTCCTCAGGCGGCCGAAGGCTGCGCTAGCGCATGGGAGGCGGTGTTGAATCTCCTCATCAATGTCTGCTTTTGTTGATAAAAGGCCAAAGACCACCCTAAGTGGAGGAAGTGTATCTGGGAGGGCCCTAAGTGCCTCGAGTCTCATCGCCGAGAGCATGCAGAAGACAAGCGCAGGCAGTGGAAAGAGCGTGCGGCAAACCAGTCCCACCCTCCCTTCCCCTCAACGACTATCTGTCCCAATCTCTCGTATTGGACTGTTCAGTCACTTAAGGACTCATTGTAAGAGTGGAAGCAAGTCTTCCTCGATTCCGAGGGACTGCCTACAATAATGATTATCATAGGAATGTTTGTTTAATGTATTGCATGGGTGTGTAGTGGTGAGCGATGATGAGTGGTGAGTGATGCGGGGGGGTGTAGTGGTGAGCGATGGGGTTATAGTAGTGAGCAATGGTGGCATAGTGTTGAACAATGGAGGTTTAGTGTTGAGCAACGGGGGTATGATGGGTAAGTTGTGTGATGGTGGTGCAGTGAGATGTTGGTGCTTTCCAAGCAGTTGATCTGAGTTCGATTCCCAGCCATCACATTCCTTACTTTCTCTGTTTCTATAGGAATGGGGTACTGAAGTTGCATGTTCAGCCATGAACTCATTGAATGGCGATGCAGGCTCGATGGGCTGAATGGCCTACTCCTGCACCTATTTTCTATGTTTCTTTCTATGTTTTTATGTGTAATAGTTGATCATCATAGGCAGTCCCTCGAAACAAGGATGACTTGCTTCCATGCCAAAAAGGGATGAGTTCACAGGTGTTTCAATGAAGGACCTAATATTCCAGATCCCGAACTACATGTTGAAGGGTGGAAGATGCCTGTGTGTGGATTTTTTTAACGTGGGGTGGCCGTTGCACACCAGCCACCACACGGGCTTGTTAGAGCTAGGTCTTGGTCCAGTGGCAAGGGTTAACCAAGACGACTGGAGACCAGCTCTGCTGCACGGACACATATCGCAGTGTGGGCTGGGCCCATGCTGCCCCTGGGCCCTCGCCTTTTCTGGGCCCCGAACTCTCACCTCTCCTGGGCTTCGATCATGACCCTCTACGAACTCTTGCCGCTCCTTCACCCCAACCTTGCCGCTCCTGCTGTACCTGCCCGCGCTGCAGTCAGCCATCGCCCTCCCGCAGCAGCACGCGCTGCTCCCTGCACTAGTATGCCACCGCACGCTGCTCCCTCCAATGGCCCCAGACTGCCAATCGTCTTGCAGGCTGGGACTGGGTATAATGTTGAGCGATGGGGGTATAAGTGAGCAATGGAGGTTTAGTGAACGATGGGGGTGTAGTGCTGAACATAGCAGTTGTCTCGGGTTCGGGTTCGTTCCCTGGCCATCACAGTTTGGTGCTTTTTGTCCCATTTAGGACTGAGATGAGGAGCAATTTCTTCACTCAGAGGATTGTGAATCTTTGGAATTCTCTACCCCAGAGGGCTGTGGAAGCTCAATTGTTGAGTAGACTGAAGCAAGAGACCGATAGATTTTTGGGCTCTGGAGGAATCAAGGGAGATGGGAATCGGGCAGGAAAGTAGAGCTGAGGTCAAAGATTTTATTGAACGGCGGAGCAGGCAAGAGGGCCGAATGGTCTACTCCTGCTCCTAACTCTTATGTTCTTATGTATCATATTCCTCTGTCTGCTACTCTAACATGGACCTGAACCTATTTAAAATAAGCTGACTGGAAGCTGTGTTAAAATAGCGGTCGGAGGAATTTACTATTAGAGCATTAAATGTTTGCTTACTAACGTCATACAGTGCGCACTGTCCGGGCTTTGAGGTCTTTGAGACTCGGATAGTGTAGAAAAAGGAGCACTATTGCTTCAAGAATACTGGCAGCGATTCCTCTCCCTCACCTCATCCTTTAAAATTCACTGATTCTTCAGAGTTAATCTTGGTACATTCGCAGTGAATGCGGCCCACTGAATTATAGTTTCGATTCCCTTGTAGCTAATGGTGTGTAACCATAGCCATCAGTGCAAAGACATAATGAAAATGATATATACACAGGCAGCAGAATGGCAAATGAAAAGCCTTCAGGACAGCATGACCCTAATTATGCCTGAAATGGTGATGTATAAATCAAGCTAGTTAAAGCCGCATTATTGCTTGAATCTAGAATAACGCAGATTGTACCTCGTAGGTTTACTATTAAAGACTATTCATCGGTTTAATAAATAAACATCCATTACTAGTCCATTGAGCTGGGAATGGAAGGCGCGACTCTGCAGAAGGTGCCTGTTGTGAAGATTGCAGTGGGAGTTTCACTTAAGCTTAAGACACCAAGTATTTAATCATCGAATTTAAGGTTTCTTGTCCTTGGGCCATTCGATCACTCTTGTAATGAAGCCGTAAAAGGGGACAGAGAAAAGCAAAATGATTTCACATCTATGCACATGAGGTTGTTTAGGCACAGGGCTAAAATAAGTGCCAATTTGCAAAAGTGCAGGATGTATGATGAGGAACAGTGGGTTTTTGCTCAAGTGGATGGGTCCAATAACTCACGGCTGAGTTATGGCCGATGCCACAAGTGACTGGACCTGATTCTGTGCTCAGAGCTGTCAAGAGTAGGCGAATCCGCGGGACATACACAGTCATGTCGTGCAGTTTAAAATAAAAATGGAGTTACCTAAAATTGGAAATAATAATCATAAATCATGTGGCAAAGTTGGGATTTAGTGCTGGAAAGGAATGAATGATCCGATCGGTTGAATTAAGCAATCTTGAATTAAAATGGGATTATGGTGAAAACTCACATAAGCCTGACAAGAAAGGCTGACTTTAAAAAAAATTCATTCCTGGGATGTGGGCATCGCACTCAATGCCGGCATTTATTGCCCATCCCTAATTGCCCCTTGAGAAGGTGGTGGTGAACCGCCTTCTTGAACCGCTGCAGTCCATGTGAAGGTGCTCCCACAGTACTGTTAGGGGGCAAGTTCCAGGATTTTGACCCAGCGACGATGAAGGAACAGCTGATATTTTGTCCTGGATGGTGTCGAGCTTCTTGAGTGTTGCTGGAGCTGCACTCATCCAGGGAAGTGGAGAGTGTTCCATCACATTCCTGACTTGTGTCTTGTAGACGGTGGAAAGGCTTTGGGGAGTCCGATGGGACATCATCAATGGCACTGATTCTTGAAGAGGTTCTTAATTTTATTGTGCCAACATTATTTGAATGATAAACTGTTTGACACGGCAGTACAGGTGCAACATCTCGAATCCGGACTTCGGAAAACCGGATATTTCGGCGATCGGCGGGTGGCGAGGTCCGAAATCCGGCAAAATCCGAAATCCGGCAAAACCCGACACGGATTCAGTTCCAAGGATTCTGGATTTCAGGCGTTATACTTGTACATACATCCCAACCTACTAAGAATGTGGACATATTTATGTTATCCAGTCTTACCAGAGTCTTAGGGTGGAATGTAATGTTCTCATCAATGTTGTCTATGCCTCTGAGACGTAAACACTGTACAAGAATCATAGAAACATAGAAATTAGGTGCAGTGGTAGGCCATTCGGCCCTTCGAGCCTGCACCACCATTCAATATGATCATGGCTGATCATGCAATACTTGGATAGGTTAGGTGAGTGGGCAAATGCATGGCACATGAAGTATAATGTGGATAAATGTGAGGTTATCCACTTTGGTGGTAAAAACAGAGAGACAGACTATTATCTGAATGGTGACAGATTAGGAAAAGGGGAGGTGCAACGAGACCTGGGTGTCATGGTACATCAGTCATTGAAGGTTGGCATGCAGGTACAGCAGGCGGTTAAGAAAGCAAATGGCATGTTGGCCTTCATAGCGAGGGGATTTGAGTACAGGGGCAGGGAGGTGTTGCTACAGTTGTACAGGGCCTTGGTGAGGCCACACCTGGAGTATTGTGTACAGTTTTGGTCTCCTAACTTGAGGAAGGACACTCTTGCTATTGAGGGAGTGCAGCGAAGGTTCACCAGACTGATTCCCGCGATGGTGGGACTGACCTATCAAGAAAGACTGGATCAACTGGGCTTGTATTCACTGGAGTTCAGAAGAATGAGAGGGGACCTCACAGAAACGTTTAAAATTCTGATGGGTTCAGACAGGTTAGATGCAGGAAGAATGTTCCCAATGTTGGCGAAGTCCAGAACCAGGGGTCACAGTCTAAGGAAAAGGGGTAAGCCATTTAGGACCGAGATGAGGAGAAACTTCTTCACCCAGAGAGTGGTGAACCTGTGGAATTCTCTATCACAGAAATTTGTTGAGGCCAATTCACTAAATATATTCAAAAAGTAGTTAGATGAAGTCCTTACTACTAGGGGGAATCAAGGGGTATGGCGAGAAAGCAGGAATGGGGTACTGAAGTTGCATGTTCAGCCATGAACTCATTGAATGGCGGTGCAGGCTAGAAGGGCTGAATGGCCTACTCCTGCACCTATTTTCTATGTTTCTATGTTTCTATGTATGTTTCTATGTTTAAGGGACTTACCACCAAACTCCACCAGACATTTCTCTGTGTCCCAACAACTGTATCGAGGGTCCCTTCCTGGCTTGGCGAATGATATTGAGTCGCTACACACACTGACTGATACCTTTTGCTCAAAACCCAATCTGTGATAGCGAGCTTAAGCATGAAGGTTTCTCTACTCAGGGCCCAGGGCCGACCTCTCGAAGTCACAGTTTGTTGGGTCTTTGCCTTTTCCTGGGTCAGAGGTTTGAGGGAGGTAATTTTCCCAGCACGGCCTGGTGGCGGGGCACTTTGGCTTTATTGAATGCAGCATTCCCACACTTTGCAGCAGACAATGGCAGTAAACTTGGCAAATGATCCTACAGGCTCCAAATATGGTCGTAGAGATTAGAGCATCTTAAGGTTTGTGAAATTGCAGGTTTGTTTCCTGGTGTTGAAATCAACTTGTATTTATATAGCACCTTTAATGTAGTGAAATAGCCCAATAGCGGGGCACTTAGAAGTGTTATGAGCGTTGCTTCTTCTTTGCAATTTCCGTGGTGCCCTCACCTTTGCAACTTGGCCCGAGTGTGCTCCATGAAAACAAAATGGAATCCATCTGGCCCCACTTCAGGACATTATTATGGTGAATATTACCTTGACAACCATTCATAGAGTCATTACGGCACAGAAGGAGGCCATTCGGCCCATCGAGTCCGGGTTGGCTTTCTGTAGAGCAATCCATCCAGTCCCTTTCCTCCCTCTCTATCACCATTGTAATGTATGCCCCTGTGAGTATGCTCACAGGTTGGTCGAGCTGATGCATTGTGAGTGGCTTAGCCAGTCGTGATGTTCACAAGACTCAATAAAACCCCAGCCAGTTGGGTTCGGGGGATCCACGATGAGGCAGGTGGTTGTGAGCCTGGTGGATGAACTGGTAATGTGTCGTGTGATTGTTAAACCTTTTGTTAATAAACCAACTAGTTCTTAATAGCAATGTGTTGCTATGAATTCTTAAGCAAAGAACCCATGAAGCAAATACATTACACCTGTAGCCCTTCAAGTTTATTTCCCTCAAGTGCCTATCCAATTTCCTTTTGAAATTATTGATTGCCTCCACTTACACCACCCTCAAGTTCCAGGTCATTACCACTCGCTACGTAAACCAAGTTCTTCCTCACATTCCCCCTGTATCTCTTGCCCAAAGCCTTGAATCTGTGTCCCCTAGTCCTTGGAACATCAGCTAATGGGCATTCGATAACCTTCAGAGCATTTGAGTAAGTGTAGATGACCTAGATGATCCAGTTTTGTCACAGTCAGGCCCCAGTGTGTACATTGTCCAAAAGCATCTTTGATGTCTTACTGAGCACGGATCGTCTGCATGGCCACACGGCAACAAAGTGATTCGTGTTGGCTGTTTCCATGCTGTGATTGTCAACAGTTGCGTTATGCTGTGAAAACAGGAGAAGGCACTTCACCCTGTGAGCTCACCCCCACAACAAACTGATCAGACAAAGCAAAAGCGAAATACTGAATCTGAAATAATAACAGAAAATGCTTTTTCTAACTGTCACCTTTACCGCCTCAAGTCGGCCCATCATCCACTTTTGTCCCTCTAATCTCTCCTGTCTTCCACCCTATCACTGATCTTCCCCTGTGTCCATTCCTCCCCTCCCTCTTTCAGTGCTCCTTAAGAATCTGTTAATTTCGAACATTCGCCAGTTCTGATGAAGGGTCACCGACCTGAAACGTTAACTTTGTTTCTCTCTCCACAGCTGCTGCCTGACCCGCTGAGATTTCCCGCATTTTTTGTTTTTATGATCAGGCAAAAGCCCCTGAATCAAGTACTTGTTTTTGTGCTTCTCTTCAAACATCATCATCATAGGCAGTCCCTCGAAATCGAGGAAGACTTGCTTCCACTCAAAAAAGTGAGTTCTCAGGTGGCTGTATAGTCCAATACGGGAATTACAATCTCCGTCACAGGTGGGACAGACAGTCGTTGAGGAAAGGGTGGGTGGGGAGTCTGGTTTGCCGCACGCTCCTTCCGCTGCCTGCGCTTGATTTCTGCATGCTCTCGGCGACGAGACTCGAGGTGCTCAGCGCCCTCCCGGATGCACTTCCTCCACTTAGGGCGGTCTTTGGCCAGGGACTCCCAGGTGTCGGTGGGGATGTTGCATTTTATCAGGGAGGCTTTGAGGGTGTCCTTGAAATGTTTCCTCTGCCCACCTGGGGCTCGCCCACCAAACTCATGGTCTACAGGGCTGTTGTGATACCCGCCCCCCTCCTGTATGGCTCTCTTCAAATACAGCAGCCAACCTGTTTTAGAGGTTTTTCCCCTCTAAAATCCTGACAATGTTTGCCCTCACAAGAAACATCTTAATATTCTTGCATTCAACTGGTAGCCAGTGAGGAACTGAATTCAATTTGAAAGGGAATCACCGTGACTTAACGTTTGTTAAGAAATTTAGATCAGCAAAGAAGAAGACATCCAATCTCCACTCTCGTGCCTTTGGAGAGATACTTCTGACCTGCCTTGACAAAGCAACTAGATTGTATTAGCCGGAGCATGGCTTGAAATTTAAACAATTGTATTCTGCAGCACTCAGGAGCAACACTAGTCTGTCGGGAGCTGAATAAGAGGTGAAAGTGTTTTGCCTTGTGGATGAGATCTTTCAGACCTCATACAGTCCAATTTCTCTTGATGTCGCCAATATAAATCCCAACAGTTTGCTTTGCTCTGTTTTTTCCTCTCTCAAACAGCCATCTGTTTAACACGCGTTCAATATAAAACTACATCAGTTATCAGTTCACCAGCGTATTCAGCAAGAGCAAATGTTATCTATGAAGCAATATTTTGGTGCATAATAATTCCAAATCAATACCACTCCTCTGTTAATGCACTATTCATCAAAGAAAGACTTGCATTTATCATCATAGGCGTCCCTCGAACGAGGATGACTTGCTTCCACATGAGTTCACCGATGTTTCAATGAAGAGCCCGATATTCCAGTCCTGAACTCCAGTTGAGGGGGTGGAAGATGTCTGTGCGTGGATGTTTTTAACGTGTGGTGACCGTTGCACACCAGCCAACGCATGGACCTAGTGCGCACACATATCGCAGTGTGGGCTGGCCCGTGCTGCCCCCTGGGCCCTCGGCTCCTCTGGGCCCCGTACCCTCATTCACCGCACCTCCACCACGATCTCTCGCCGCTCCTCCGCCACAAAAACACTCGCCGCACCTCCGCACCAAACAATTCGCCGAACCTCCGCCAAGATCACCCACCAAATCTCAGCCACGATCCCTCATCACTCCTCCGCCCTGATCACTCGTCGCGAGTCCGCCACGACCTTCCCGCTCCTCTGCTGTACCAGGGCCCCGCCGATGTTCCTGCCCGCACTCCAAACAGCGAGCTGGGTCCTGATGACGTCACCCAGTCGCCCACCTCGAAGCCGTTGCACGTTTGTGTCAGCTCACACTGGAAGCTGCAGTGGCATGTTCCAGCTCGAGTTGTAGCCCCGACTTGCGGAGGTGTTCTCGCGTAGGTCGGGGCAATCCACGATGTCCCAGGGTCCGCTGCTCCAGCTCTTTTGCATTTATATAGCGCCTTGCACAATGACCCAAAACGCTTTTCAGCCATTGTAGTACAATTTTTTGAAGTTGTAGTCACTGTTGTAATGTAGGAAATGCAGCAGTCAATTTACGCACAGCAAGCTCCCACAGACAACAATGACCAGATAAACTGTTTTTTTTTTTAAGTGATGTTGATGGAGGGATAAGTATTGGGCAGGACCTGGCAGCTCTTCTTCAAATACGTCCACCTGAGAGAGCAGACGGGGCCTCGGTTTAGCGTCTCATCCGAAAGACCGCATCTCCGACAGTGCAGCGCTCCCTCGGCACTGCACTGGAGTGTCAGCCTAGATTTTTGTGCTCAAGGCTCTGGGGTGGGACTTGAACCCACAACCTTCTAGACTCAGAGGCGAGAATGCTGCCCACTGAGCCACAATCAACACCAAATAAATAAACGAGATCTAATTTAAGGAAGTTCGTATTTATAAAGCTGGCGAGAGCAATGTCCTCATTGCAACAGATTTTCAGTGATATTTGAATCTGTGGCACTTACTGTAAGGGAAAGAACCATAAAGATCGACAGTATATTCAAAATCACGCCAATTGCACGCAGCTAACACTAAATGTAAGCTGGGTTAGAGTTAACAATACCCACACACCCCACACATACCTCAGGGCGCATTCAACTCCTGAGGTATCTCATTTTGATGTTGCTTGAGATGGTCGTGTCTTGTTAACATTCCTGCATGACTCCACAGTGAGCTTTATCTGTGCATCACTTTGCACAGTCAGAAAAAACCCATCTTTCTGATCAAAGCCATTCCATCACAGTTTCCGCATTTATTTCACCTAAAAATCACATGCAAGACGAATTACTCCGAATCTACTTCAGTTATAAAGCCATGTGGAGTGGTAACACACCAATACACGAGACAATTGAAATTTACAACATTCAGTTCACCAGAGCTCTCACTAGACCGGCTGTCACATTTCGAACAGTCCTCGGGGCCAAAAACAATCTCTTGGAGCAAGACACAGTTCTCAGTCCAAATCTAGTGTGTCCTCTGTGTCAGCCGTGGCTCAGTGGGTAGCACCTCTGAGTCAGATGGTTGTGGGTTCAAGTCACACTCTTGTGACTTGAACACATAAATCTAGGCTGACGCTCCCAGTGCAGTGCTGAGGGAGAGCTGCACTGTCGGAGGTGCCGTCTTTCAGATGAGACGTTAAACCGAGGCCCCGTCTGCTCTCTCAGGTGGTCGTAAAAGATCCAATGGCACTATTTCGAAGAAGAGCAGGGGAGCTATCCCTGGTGTCCTGGGGCCAATATTTATCCCTCAATCAACATCACTAAAACAGATTATCTGGTCATTATCACATTGCTGTTGGTGGGAGTTTGCTGTGCGCAAATTGGCTGCCGCGTTTCCTACATTACAACAGTGACTGCAAAAAGTATTCTCTTGGCTGTAAAGCACTTTGAGACATCTGAAGAAAAAAGAAAGACTTGCATTTATATTGCGCCTGGCCAATATTTATCCCTCAATCAACATAACAAAGAAAACAGATTATGTGGTCATTATCCCATTGCTGTTTGTGGGAGCTTGCTGTGCACAAATTGGCTGGCGCGTTTCCCACATTACAACAGTGACTGCACTCCAAAACGACTTCATTGGCTGGTCGTGAATGGCGCTATAGAAATGCAAGTTTTCCTTCGTCTGGTTCCAAAAAATTGCCGTCAGCCATATCTGTCTGGTAGGGAGTTTTATGTGGTATTTATACATGTGGAACTCTTTAGACTGAACAACATTCAGAGTACAACAGGAACCAGAGACCCTGAAGTAAAGGGATTTACAGGGCTCTTCGATGCGACTTTAATGAAATTCTGCAGTGCAGCACGCAGATAACCGAACTTTCAATTAATTGCTTAAATTGTAATGGTGCAAATATCTGATACTTTTTTAAACTCCTTGATATCGGTGTTTTTCTAGATTGATTTACGAACATCCCACCTGGATAGTTTCACATGCACCATTATTTACACAGGACAAATAACCAATAAATAAATAAAACACAATGAAGGCGCATGATGGTCCACAATGAAAAAACTCACGGACACAGCTCCTGAAACGGGTATTGATTTCACTCCTCTGTGTGGCGGAGGAGCGGTGAGGGATCGTGGTGGAGGAGCGGAGAGGGATCGTGGCGGAGGTGCGGCGAATGTTCGTGGCGGAGGTGCGGCAAATGAGGGTACGGGGCCCAGAAGAGGCGAGGGGCCCAGGGGCAGCACGGGCCAGCCCACACTGTGCAATATGTGTGCGCACTAGGTCCGTGCAGCAGAGCAGGTCTCCAGTCGTCCTGGTTAACCCTTGCCACTGGACCAAGACCTAGCTCTGTCAAGCCCGTGTGGTGGCTGGTGTGCAACGGCCACCCCACGTTAAACAAATCCACGCACAGGCATCTTCCACCCCCTCAGTTGGAGTTCAGGACTGGAACATTGGGTCCTTCATTGAAACATCTGTGAACTCATGTGGAAGCAAGTTATCCTCGTTCGAGGGACCGCCTATGAATGATGAATGAATGGTTGGCACCAATTTATAACGTCCTTTCTTGCACAATGCAGGACTTGGTATTTATGCTTAGTGCTTCAGGTTACGGGCTAAAATTCGCAAAGGCACCAGCCACCCTTTGACACCTTTCTCAACCCTCATCTGGGAGTAATGTCACTGGCAAATTTTTCCTTTGAACATCTCTGTGTGGTTTGAAGCAATTTGCGCTCTTTCACATTGAGCTGAAGGAAGCAATTTGGAAATTCTTCCTCGAGATAACAGTTATGACCCTTTTCTCGCCTGCTTTCTTTTGCATTTGTGCAGAGCTCAAGATAATTCCTCAAACACTAAAATGCCGAGCATAAAGGAAGTGAAGGAAACTCGCTGAGAAATCCCTGCTATAAATAAAACACCCCTGTCTACTTTTTGGTACTTAAGCTTAACGGGACCGGTGCAATATCCTCTCCCTCCCAAAACCTCTCCGCCTCGCCCTTTCCTGCTTTAAGACAGTGGCAAGGGCATTTCAAAAATTATCCCCTTTGTAATAGGAATCACTCTGAAAGATAATTACAATTACTACGCATTATATTCAGTAACCATGTCAACAATACAGTAAGAAAGAAAATTGCATTTATTTGTTGTGATCTTCCTTTTTATTTGCTCCCTCAGCTAAATCATCCCAGCTATCTGACTTCCATGTAGTATTAATAGCCCATTGAGATCAGATCCAGCGGCAACTCTACAATAAACTAATATCACATTGTGCAAGTTAAGTATTTATCTGTGGACCCTGCTTGATTACATCAGCGCGGGGCTATCAATCTCACACGTTCCAGGCTTGTTTTGAAGCAACGCTCATTGCAATAACTAAAGATCTTGTTCTGAAACAAAAATAAGAGATACGTTTGTAGATACAGTTAACCTTGGCTCCCATGCAGAGAAACTGAGTGTTCTTTCTGAGGAGAGATGAAAGCAAATTACCCCTGCAATTGTTCTTGCAATTGTTCACCCATTCCTCTTGAGTCCGCTCTTGGTGTCATATTTGACCTCCCGACCCCATATTCGTTCCATCACTAACACCGCCCATTTCCACCACCGAATCATTGCCCGTCTCCACCCCTTGCCTCAGCTCATCCGCTGCTGAAGCCCTCATCCGTGCCTTTGTTGCCTCTAGACTTGCCCATTCCAACGCACTCCTGGCCGACCGCCCATGTTCTACCCTACGTAAACTTAAGGTCATCCAAAACTCTGCTGCCCATGACCCTAACCCGCACTATATCCTGTTTACCCATCACCTCTGTGCTCGCTGACGTACATTGGCTCCCGGTTAATCAACACCTCAATTTGAAAAATTCTCGTCCTTGTTTTCATATCCCTCCAAGTCCTTGCCCCTATCTCTGTAATTTCCTTCAGCCCGACAACCCTTAGAGATATCTGCGCTATGTTGTGTACATAAATAACAGACTAACTGATTCAGGAGAAGTATAACTAACTGTGTTCTTTATAGCAACTCCCAAAATGGTGTCCCAAAACCTGCATAAGCCAGCATATTTACAGCAGTGTAGGAATAGCTCCCGCAGGGTCCTAATGCCTGTCTGTTGTTCTGTAACAAACAAATAGAGTATGAATACAACACGCACCTCTAATTTGGATTCTTGAGCATCTCTGATTTTAATTGCTCCACCATTGGTGGCCATGAGGAGGGAGAGAGAAAACGGGTAATTATAGACCGGTTAGCCTGTCATCAGTAGTGGGGAAAATGCTGGAATCAATTATTAAAGATGAAATAGCAGCGCATTTGGAAAGCAGTGATGGGATCGGTCCAAGTCAGCATGGATTTATGAAAGGGAAATCATGCTTGACAATCTTCTGGAATTTTTTGAGGATGTAACTAGTAGAGTGAACAAGGGAGAACCAATGGATGTGGTGTATTTGAACTTTCAAAAGGCATTTGACAAGGTCCCACACAAGAGATTGGTGTGCAAAATTAAAGCACATGGTATTTGGGGTAATGTACGATGTGGATAGAGAATTAGTTGGCAGACAGGAAGCAGAGAGTCGGGATAAACAGGTCCTTTCAGAATGGCAGGCAGTGACTAGTGGGGTGCCGCAGGGCTCAGTGCTGGGACCCCAGCTATTTATAATATACATTAATGATTTAGATGAAGGAATTGAGTGTAATATCTCCAAAGTTTGCAGATGACACTAAGCTGGGTGGCGGTGTGAGCTGTGAGGAGGACGCTAAGAGGCTGCAGGGTGACTTAGATAGGTTAGGTGAGTGGCAAATGCATGGCAGATGCAGTATAATGTGGATAAATGTGAGGTTATCCACTTTGGTGGCAAAAACACGAAGGCAGAATATTATCTGAATCGTGGCAGATTAGGAAAAGCGGAGGTGCAACGACACCTGGATGTCTTGGTACATCAGTCATTGAAAGTTGGCATGCAGGTACAGCAGGTGGTGAAGAAGGCAAATGGTATGTTGGCCTAAATAGCTAGGGGATTTGAGTATAGGAGCAGGGAGGTCGTACTGCAGTTGTACAGGGCCTTGGTGAGGCCTCACCTGGAATATTGTGTTCAGTTTTAGTCTCCTAATCTGAGGAAGGATGTTCTTGCTATTGAGGGAGTGCAGCGAAGGTTCACCAGACTGATTCCCGGGGTGGCAGGACTGACATATGAGGAGAGAATGGATCAATAGGGCCTGTATTCACTGGAGTTTAGAAGGATGATAGGGGATCTCATAGAAACATATAAAATTCTGACGGGGCTGGACAGGTTAGATGCAGGAAGGATGTTCCCGATGTTGGGGAAGTCCAGAACCAGCGAAAACAGTCTAAGGATAAGGGGTAAGCCATTTAGGATTGAGATGAGGAGAAACTTCTTCACTCAGAGAATTGTTAACCTGTGGAATTCTCGACTGCAGAGAGTTGTTGATGCCAGTTCATTGGCTATATTCAAGAGGGAGTTAGATATGGCCCTTACAGCTAAAGGGATCAAAGGGTATGGAGAGAAAGCAGGAAAGAGGTACTGAGGTGAATGATCAGCCATGATCTTATTGAATGGCGGTGCAGGCTCGAAGGGCCGTATGGCCTACTCCTGCACCTATTTTCTATGTTTCTATGTAACTTTAGCTGCTAAGGTCTAAAGGTCTGGAATTCCCTATTCCTTACCTAAACCTCTCCGCCTCTCTATCACTTTCCTCCTTTAAGATACTCCTTAACAACTATCTCTTTGATCAAGCTTTTGGTCATCTGCCCTAATATCCCCTTATATGGCTCGGTGTCAAATTTGTTTGGTAACGCTCCTGTGAAGTGCCTTGGACGTGTTACTATGTTAAAGGTGCTATATAAATGCAAGTTGTTGTTGTTGCTAGAGCCCCTAATTAACCATATTCCATATTGCCTGTCCCATTCCCCCAAGGTTCTCCACTGAAGGCATGCACCATCGCTGGAGTCTGGCACTGCAAGCTGCGACAGCTCTCCAGTACTGCATCCAATCAACAAGTCTTCATGTGTGTGTGTCATCCGATAATTCAACCAATCACAGCCTGTCCGCACCTGAGACCTGTACAGTTTCCAACAGTGGTCACCGCATCAGAAACAGGAGCATCGGTCGAATTTTATTCTCCCTCCCTACGTGCCGAGGCCAATTGCAGTGTCCTAAACTTTACCTCAGTTAAGACAGTTAACTCACTAATTGGAAAACTAAAGCTGGGACCTCTCTGATCTGCATCTGCAGTGTCAGCTGTGGCTCAGTGGGCAGCACCCTTGCCTCAGAAGTTTGTAGGTTCGAGTCCCACTGCAGAGACTTGAGCACATAAATCTAGGCTGACACTCCCAGTGCAGTGCTGAGGGAGTGCTGCACTGCCGGAGGTGCATCTTTCGGATGAGACGTTAAACCGAGGCCTTGGGTAGACGTAAAAGATCTCATGGCACTATTTTGAAGAACAGGGGAGTTATCCCCGGTGTCCTGGCCAATATTCATCCCTCAATCAACATAACAAAAAAACAGATTATCTGGTCATTATCACATTGCTGTTTGTGGGAGCTGGCTGTGCGCAAATTGGCTGCCCCGTTTCCTGCATTACAACCGTGACTACACTCCAAAAGTACGTCATTGGCTGTAAAGCGCTTTGAGATGTCCGGTGGTTGTGAAAGATGCTATATAAATGTAAGTCTTTCTTTTATGAATTAGTTCCACACTGGGTGGCTCAATAAACTACCAGGGATAATATGCACGTCCTTTCCTGATTAGACCAAAGTTCTTCACTCAGCTCTGCCCTTAGTTCCAGCTTTAATTAGCTGGTGCCGATTGGTGATTTGCATAGTGTTACAGATTGTCCTTACCGTCAACGACACTCCCATTGAAACCTCAAAAGCTGGCTAACAGATAGTTCATTCATGGAAGCAAAATACTGCGAATGCTGGGCATCTGAAATAGAAACAAAAAACGCTCAGCGGATCAGGCAGCTTCTGTGGAGAGAGAAACAGAGTTAACGTTTCAGGTCGGTGACCCTTGGTCAGAACTGGGAAAAGTTTGAGATGCAACAGGTTTTTGAGCAAGTGCATGGGGCAGGGAGAGGGGAGGCAAGAACAAAAGCGAAGGTCTGTGATAGGGTGGGAGGCAGGAGAGATTCGAGAGACAAAAGGGATGATGGGGCGAGGCAAAAGGGGGCGATAATGGGACATGTAACAAAACAGAAGATGGGTCTGGAGGAGGTGTAAATGGGAATGGCACAATTGTCAACCGCAGCGGTGTAAATATATGGGGCAGCGGTTCGCATCTGAAATTGTTGAACTCGATGTTGAGTCCAGAAGGCTGTAAAGTGCCTAATCGAAAGATGAGGTCCTGTTCCTCGAGCTTGCGTTGAGCTTTGCTGAAACAGACCGTGGTTAGGGAGCTCAGAGAGGGAGTGGAGCGGAGAATTAAAGTGACAGGTGACCGGAAGCTCGAGGTCACGCTTATGGACTAAACCGAGGTGTTCCATAAAGCGGTCATGCAACCTGCATTTGGTCTCCAAAATGTAGAGGAGACCACATCGTGAGCAGTGAATACAGTATACTAAATTGCAAGAAGTACAAGTAAATCACTGTTTCACCTGCATACACATATATATATATATTTCATTTATACAACAGCTCTGGTTACAGATCAGCACATTAAAACATTTGTCTGTTAACAGATGCAAATTACTATTGCTGTCTGACCAGTTTTTTTTTGCAAAGCACAGCAGAATTCAAATTCCATAAATCCACTGAATATGAGGCCGTAGGACTTTATTCCTACTGCAATATGATGATTTTCTTATTCATGATCCTGAGATGCAGTGAACTGAGAAGCAATTCATTTTCGGGGAAAAGAATACACAGTTCTCCTGTTTTATTGGTATTTCAAGGACAGCGAGTGAATTTCAATGACATCTGTTGGTCAACATCTTTTCCGGTCAGGACAGCCTGCCAGAAGAGATATGTACCGAGCAGCTCCAATTTTCTAATACACGCATCCATCTTTCAGATGAGACTTTAGACCCTCTCAGGTAGATGAAAAAGTTCCCACGGCACTACTGGAAGAACAGGGGAGCTCTCCTCAAAGTCCTGGCCAACTTTTATCCCTCAACCAACATTCCCAAAACAGAATATGCAGTCATGTATCTCATTGCTGCTTGTGGGACCTTGCTGTGAATAAATTAGCTGCCGCATTGCCCTACAATTACGCTTCAAAAGTACTTCATCAGCTGTGAACTTAGGAACAGGAGGAGGCCATTCAGCCCCTCGAGCTTGTTCCACCACTCAGTAAGATCATGGCTGATCTGCGACCTAACTCCATATATCCACCTCTGGCACGTAACCCTTAATACCTTTGTGTAATGAATGCCCCTGTGAGTATGCTCACAGGTTTGCAGAGCTATTGAGTTGGGAGTGGCTTAACCAGTCACGTGATGTTCACAAGACTCAATAAAACCCCAGCCAGTTGGGTTCGGGGGATCCACGATGAGGCAGGTGGTTGTGAGCCTGGTGGGTGAACTGGTAATGTGTAGTGTGATTGTTAAACCTTTGCTTAAGGATTCATAGCAACTCATTGCTATTAAGAACCAGTTGGTTTATTAGCAAAGAACCCAGGAAACAAATACATTACACTTTGGTTAACAAAAAGCTACCAATCTCCGATTAAAAATGAACAATTGATCTAGCATAAATTTCCATTTGCGGAAGAGTTCCAAACTTGTACCACCCTTTGTATGTAGAAGTGTTTCCTAATTTCACTCCTGAAAGGTCTGGCTCTAATCTTTAGACTCTGCCCCCTGATCCTAGACTCCCCAATCAGCGGGAATAGATTCTCTCTATCTACCCTATCTATTCTCCTTAATATCCTTAAAACTTCGATCAGATCACCTCTCAACCGTCTAAATTATAGGGAATACAGCCCTAATTTGTGTAATCTCTCCTCGTAACTTAATCCTTGGAGTCCGGGTATCATTCTGGTAAACCTACGCTGCACTCCCTCCAAGGCCAATATATCCTTCCTAAGGTCTGGTGCCCAGAACTGCTCACAGTGCTCCAGGCGTGGTCTCACCAGGGCTTTGTACAGCTGCAGCATAACTTCAACCCTCTTGTACTCTAGTCTTCTGGATATAAAGGCCAGCATTCCATTAGTCTTTTTGATTATTTTCTGTACCTGTAAAGCACCTTGGAACATCCTGAGGCCATGAAAGCCACCATATAAGAACATAAGAATGAGGAGTAGGAGTAGGCCATTCAGCCCCTCGAGCCTGCTCCGCCATTCAATGAGATCATGGCTGATCTTCAACCTCAACTCCACTTTCCTGCACTATCCCCATAATCCCTTGATTGTCTTAATATCCAAAAATCTATCTGTCTCTGCCTTGAATATACTCAATGACTGAGCCTCCATAGCCCTTTGGGGCAGAGAATTCCAAAGATTCACCGCCCTCTGAGTGAAGAAATTCTTCCTCAATTCGTCTTAAATGGACAACCTTTTGCCCTGAGACTGTGCCCCCGAGCTTTAGATTCTCAAGCCAGGGGAAACAACCTCTGAGCATCTGCCCTGTCAATCCCACTTAGAATCTTGCATGTTTCAATGAGATCACCTCTCATTCTTCTAAACTCCAGAGAGTAAAGACCCATTCAATGCAATTTCTCCTCATAGGACAGCACTCTCGTCCCAGTAATCAATCTAATGAACTTCCGTTGCACTGCCTCCAAGGCAAGTTTATCCTTCCTTGGATAAGGAGACCAAAACTGTGCACAGTCATCATCATCATATTATCAAAGGCAGTCCCTCGAAATGGAGGAAGACTTGCTTCCACTCTAAAAGTGAGTTCTCAGGTGACTGAACAGTCCAATACGAGAACCACAGTCTCTGTCACAGGTGGGACAGACAGTCGTTGAGGGAAAGGGTGGGTGGGACTGGTTTGCCGCACGCTCCTTCCGCTGCCTGCGCTTATTTTCTGCATGCTCTTGGCGACGAGACTCGAGGTGCTCAGCGCTCTCCCGGATGCTCTTCCTCTACTTAAGGCGGTCTTTGGCCAGGGACTCCCAGGTGTCAGTGGGGATGTTGCATTTTATCAAGGAGGCTTTGAGATGATGTACAATTGTAGCAAGACCTCCTTACTGCTATACGCCAACCCCCTTGCAATAAAGGGCAACATGCCATTTGCCTTCCTTATTGCTTGCTGTACCTGCATGCTCGCTTTCTGTGTTTCTTGCATGAGGACACCCAGCTCTCTCCAAACATCAACACTTAAAAGTGTCTCATCGTTTAAAACATCGGGACAGAAATTCCTCTGGAGGCAATTGCCTCCTCGCCGGAGATTTTTTACGAAAGTACCTGGTGGTCTCGGAGGTGCCCTGGATTTCGTTGGGGAGGCCTTCTCTTCCCGCGCTGTGAAGCGCGCTCCCGTCCGGAGGGATCCCACGCAGAAGATGCAATCACGTGTGACTGCTCAGCCAATCAGGTCGATAGTTCACAGGTTCCCATTAACAGCACTGCGATCGGGTATCTACCAGTGCTCAGTGCTATTAATGTGAACAAAACCAAACACGCACTAATAAAAATAAAAAACAGACCACACATAATTAAAATTAATTGAAATGAAGGTTAATAAATGTCTTAGAAAAAAGCAATATATTTCCAATTTTTTTTTAAAGTTTTGTAATTTGGGTTAAAAATAAACTTATCTTAGTTGGCAGAGTTTTTAACAACACAATGTGTTTATTTTGTTTAATTTTATTGTGTTTGTGTGTGTTTTTAAACACTTGCGCCTGTAAAAGTAGGCTATGCACCAGCTTTTTCAGGCGCAAGAATTCTGAAGACATTTGCTGGGCAAGATGAGAGTAAATCCCGCAATCTTGCCAGTGCAAAAGTCCTCGTTCCCAGTCTGTCTCGAATCTGTCGAGCTCCAGCTTGGCAGATCAGAAAAGCTCGCTGAGAGCCGGCTTTTCCAATGCCTTCCCGGGTCCGTAGAAACTTCGAGCTAGATTTTCCCCAAGCAGTTTTTTCGGCGTACTTACCGTAAATGCGCCGACTTTGTGCGCTGGAAACAGTGCCGAAAAAATGTGCCCCCATTCTGGCCGCTCTGCTGTGTGTCCCGGGTCGTGGAGTGGCGTTTCTCGTGGGGTGGGGGGGGGAGGGGGGGCGGAGCTACAATCCTGCGCAGCAAACGCTGCCGGCACCTCTGCACTTGCGCGCTAGAGTGCGCGCGCATGTGCAGTAGCTCATCGCAGCCCGACACTGAGTGGGAGGGGCCGAGTGGCCTGGTGCACACTGTAAAATCGAAGGATCGCATTGGAGTAATGGAGTCTGGAGGTGATGAAGGGACATGTGAGGTTTAGTGGCAGATGGGCTGTGGCCCTTTTGAGAAGGGCGGGGGGAGCGGGACTAGCTGAAGTGCTCTCGCAGAGAGCTGGCACGAGCTCGACGGAGCATTGACTTGGTGCAGAGCCAGGATGGCAAGGAGAATTCACAGGACACCGGAGAGGAGAGCATTAACAGCCAAAAGTGCCCAGTGTGTGAGATCACCTTCCTGCTCAACCTGGAGGACTTTGATTTCGAGCAGCACGTTGTGAAGCACTTTGTAGCCTTTCTTCTCCCTCCCCACCTCCCGACCCAGCCCCCTGGCCGATTTCAACTAAAGGTAGCTTTAAATACAATTTTTTAATTGTTGTTCAATTGTTTACCCTATTTTTATGTAGTTAGTTGAACTTTTATATTGAATGTTTGCTGCTTGGTCCTTGGTGCAGGTCCTACCTGTGCCGATTTGTTAACTGCCCGCAAGGTTTTTCAGAGCTGGCCACATACGCTGACCTAAGTGGATTTGGAGTAACTTTTAGCAAGCCAAAGTGGCATAAATGGCATGGAGCAAATTTTGTTGGGGAAAATGGCATTTTTTAACTTACGCCAGAAAAAAACAACTACTCCACAAAAATTGGAGCAAGTCATAGGGACAATGGGCCCGGAACATCAGAATTTTTACTCATTCTGTTTTTCTATTCTCCCTCGATAAATGCAAGTACTTTTCTTCCGTCCTTTTCTCGAGCAACATTATCAATGCTTTCATTCCTGCTATCTTGAATTCAGTTATAGATAAGAATATTCTTGCCTTGAAAACTGGATCTTCATAAGGGAAGCTCACAGACAGAAGCTCATATTCCACTTGACAGTTCTGCTATTGGAAGTGAATTTTCTGAAGCCTCGTTTTTATGAGCTTGATGAGAAATAAATTTTAAAATTACTGGTTCCACGTTGAGATGGCACCCTCCCAAACACCCAGACTGAAAATAAGCACGGGATGAAATCTGCCACCATTGCCAAAATAACAGCCACTGCACTACAAATTAACTTGTTGGCCATGAAGCACTTTAAGACATTTCTGAGAGTATGGCATTTACATCAATGCTAATCTTTCTTTATGGCAAAGGTTGCCACTGATTATTCCAGATTATGAGTTTAGACTCCCATACAACAGCTATTATGTTTGATTAAATGCCTACACTCCATTAATTTTATATATCTGCTACCATTAGTCTTATTAAATGTTACACAAAAAAATAATGGAAGTGGTTCAGCTACATGATATATCTTTTCATTTGCATTTATTAAATGTGCAAATATTATATGTGTGAATTGTCACATGGGTTAAATGTAGACTGTTCCATAACTCATGTGTAGGCAATACCAAGACCAAAAAGAAAGCAAGACTTGCATTTGTATAGCGCCTTTCACGACCACCGGATGTCTCGAAGCGCCTTACAGCCAATGAAGTGCTTTTGAAGTTGTTGTAATGTGGGAAACGCAGCAGCCAGTTTGCGCACAGCAAGCTCCCACATACAGCAATATGATCATGACCAGATAAACTGTATTTTTAGTGATGTTGGTTGAGAGATAATTATTGGCCCAGGACACCAGGGGAGAACTCCCCTGCTCTTCTTCGAAATAGTGTCATGGGATCTTTTACATCCACCTGAGAGGGCAGAATTGGGGCTTATTTCTTTAGAACAACGCCGAGTATAAGATGGTATGATAGCAGCAACAGGCCAGGTAGATAAGGTGGTTAAGAAGACATACTTGCCTTTATTAGTCGAGGCTTAGAATACATTCGGTTTAACATCTCATCCGAGAGACAGCACCTCCGACAGTGCAGCGCTCCCTCAGCACTGCACTGGGAGTGTCAGCCTAGATTTATGTGCTCAAGTCCCCGGAGTAGGACTTAAACCCACAACCTTCTGACTCAGAGGTGAGGGTGCTACCCCTGAGCCACGGTTGATAAGCAACATGAATTATCCACCACCGTACTGTAAACAACAAGGGCTGGGCTTTAGCCGATGTGTCAATTCACACCTTTTTCACATTTAATAAATTTCAACACAGATAAATGTGAGGTACTACATTTTGGTAAGTAAAATAGGGAGGTCACAGCTTACTAGAAGGTTCACTAAGTTGATTGCGGAGATGAGGGGGTTGACTTATGAGGAAAGGTTGAGGAGGTTGGGTCTATACTCATTGGAATTCAGAAGAATGAGAGGTGATCTTATCGAATTGTATAAGATAATGAGGGGGCTTGACAAGGTGGATGCAGAGAGGATGTTTCCACTGATAGGAGAGACTAGAACTAGGGGGCATGATCTTAGAATAAGGGGCCGCCCATTTAAAACGGAGATGAGGAGGAATTTCTTCTCTCTGAGGCAGCGAATTCCACAGATTTACAACCCTCTTAGAGCTGCGGAAGCTGGGTCATTGAATAAATATAAGTCAGAAATAGACAGTTTCTTAACTGATAAGGGATGAAGGGGTTATGGGAGCGGGCGGGGAAGTGGGGCTTATTTCTTGAGAGTCCATGATTGAATCAGCCATGATCGTATTAAATGGCGGAGCAGGTGTAGTGTATGAAATGATACAATGAACTCCGTACTGTGAGCCAGTGACCAGGTGTAACCTGGTCAGTCATTAATGGCTTCCAGAAGTGAAGATACAAAGGTGAAGTTCAGGTTATATACTGGGCCCAAACGAGCATACCTATGACCCTAGGACCTCTGGCGGTAGTGCCCCCTGGTGGTGGGCAGAACTTATATACATACATTACATCATTCCCCCCCCAGTTCTTGGCACATTACAAGTTCAGACGGTCCGGAGCCCTTCGCTCCCTGGTTGACCGTCTCAGTACAATCTCAGTGCTTTCCGAGTCTCTCATGACTTGGGGCTGGGGTTTGAGCACAGTGAATTTTTCTGATGGCTGGACGTGAGTTGGTTGGTCGTCTAAGCTCACGGTGTCTTCTTCCAACTGTTCTGGTTTGTCAGTGTGCCTTAGCTTGATTTGATCAATGTGTTTCCTTCACATCTGTCCATTCTTGAGCTTAACCATATACACCTGGTTACCCTCCTTATCTGTAACATTGTCCGGGAGCCACTTGGTCCCTTGACCATGGTTAAGTACATACTGATATGTCGCGTAACCCTGCAGTGTGATAGTGATACCACTGCTGGCATTGACGTCGGGTTTCGACATGATTGTTAAGGTCAGGATGGACTAGAGAGAGTCTGGTTTTGAGGCCTCTCTTCATCAATAGTTCCATAGGCGGGACCCCGGTGAGCGTGTGTGGCCTTGTCCTGTAACTGAGCAGTATGCGTGACAGGCGTGTCTGCAATGAACCGTGAGTTACGTGTTTCAGGCCCTGCTTGATGGTTTGAACAGCCAGCTCCACTTGACCATTGGACACAGGTTTGAACGGGGTTGACCATCGCTGACAACGATGTCTGGCAAACATGGCTCTCAGGTTCTCAATGGTGGCAGTGGAAGTGCTGGATGACATGATCTATCCATTTGGAGTATGCATTCACCACCACAAAAAACATTTTACCGAGGAAGGGGCCCGCAAAGTGGTTGTGGATTCTAGACCACGGTTTGGATGGCCATGACCACAGACTGAGCGGAGCTTCCTTTGGGGCATTGCTTAACTGCATGCAAGTGCTGCACTGATGCACGCATGACTCTAAGTCCGAGTCAATGCCAGGCCACCAAACATGGGACCTGGCGATGGCCTTCATCATGACAATACCGGGTTGTGTACTATGTAACTCCCGTACAAATCTCGCCCTGCCTTTCTTGGGCATTACAACACGATTACCCTACAGTAAACAGTCGGACTGGATGGAAAGCTCATCTTTGCGACAGCTGTACGGTTTGGTTTCATCACCCACTTCCTTGGGGATGGTCGACCAGTCCCCGTTAAGAACTCAACGTTTTACAACCGATAGGGTCGGATCCTGGCTGGTCCAGGTCTTAACTTGTTGAGCAGTGACAGGCGACCCTTCACTCTCAAAGGCATTCATGACCATGTGTAGCTCTGCAGGCATTGGCATTTCCACCTCTGGTGTGGGCAACGGTAACCGGCTCAATGCATCAGCGCAGTTATCGGTGCCTGGTCTATGGCGAATGACATAATCATAGGCAGATAATGTCAGCGCCCACCTCTGGATGCGGGAGGATGCGTTGGTATTGATACCTTTATGTTCCGAGAACAACGATATAAGCGGCTTGTGATCGGTTTCCAGCTCGAAGCGAAGCCCAAACAGGTACTGGTGCATTTTGTTTTACCCCATAAACACATGCTAAAGCCTCTTTCTCTACCATGCCGTAGGCTCTTTCCGCCTTGAACAAGCTTCAAGACGCGTCTGCAACTGGTTGTAGTTCGCCTGACTCATTGGCTTGCTGGAGTACGCAGCTTACCCCATAAGATGACGCATCACAGGTCAAAACTAGATGCCTGCATGGGTCATACAGTACCAGTAGCTTGTGGGAACACAACAGATTTCTAGCCTTCTCAAAGGCTCTGTCTTGAAGTTCACCTCACACCCAGTCATCTCCTTTCCTGAGCAGCTTGTGCAAAGGCTCTATCACTGTGCTCAATTTGGGTAAGAAGTTACCGAAGTAGTTGAGAAGACCCAGGAACGAACGCAGCTCCGTCATTATCTGGGGCCTGGGCGCTTTTTGATGGCCTCTGTTTTTGTGTCTGTAGGCCTGATTCTGTCTGCAGCAATCTTACGTCCAAGAAATTCGACCTCTGGTGCCAGGAAAACGCACTTCGAACATTTCAGCCTGAATCCCACTATGTCCAGACGACGTAGAACCTCTTCCAGATTGAGTAGGTGCTCGGCGGTGTCACAACCTGTGACTAGGATGTCATCTTGGAATACCACAGTCCTGGGGACGGATTTCAATAGGCTCTCCATGTTTCTCTGAAATATGGTTGCCGCTGAACGAATGCCAAAAGGGCACCAGTTGTAAATAAGCAGTCCTTTGTGCGTGTTGATGCATATAAGTTTCTTTGATGATTCAACCAGTTCCTGTGTCATGTAGGCCATGTTAGATCTAATTTGGTGAACAATTTTCCCCGGCTAGCGTTGCAAACAGGTCATCAGCTTTTGGTAGCGGGTACTGATCTTGTTTCGAAACTCAGTTGATCGTGACTATGTAGTCTCTGCAAATCCTGACCGTGCCATCGCTCTTTAACACCGGAACAATGAGGCTGGCCCATTCATTAAATTCGACCGGTGAGATGACCCCCTCGCATTGTAGCCTGTCCAATTCGAGCTCGACCTTTTCTCTCATCATGTGCGGGACTGCCCTGGCTTTGTGATGGATGGGCCTGGCGTCTGGGCCGAGGTGAATCTGCATCTTGGCTCTCTTGAAGCTTCCAATTCCCGGTTCAAACAGTGAGGGAAATTTGCTCAGCAAATTGAGCACACAAATCATCATCCGCTGATGAGAATGCTTTGGTATTGTACCATTTCCATTTTATTTTCTCGAGCCAACTCCTGCTGAATAACGATGGGCCGTTGCCCGGGATAATCCACAACGGTAGATCATGAACCGCTCCCTTGTACGACACTCTTGCTGCTGCACTACCAATTACTGGTATGAGCTCTTTGGTGTAGGTACGCAACTTTCGCATTTATCGGACTCAGCTCTCTCTGCCTTGGTCTCCCACAGCTTTTCGAAAGTCCTCTGGCTCATTATCGATTGACTCGCACCCGTGTCTAATTCCATGGATACCGGCACGCCATTTAATTTTACCTCCAACATTATCGGTTGGCTCTTTGTTAGGAATGCACGTAGGCTATACACTTCCTCCTCGCACCTCTAAAATGCCTCGGACTGCATTGCTGAATTGATCATCATCCACGTGGTATGTCACAACTCGCTTGCTCCGTTGCGGACATGTCCGCTGAAGATGCCCCATCTTCGCACACATACATACTTCCTGAAGCGGCACTGATAGGGTCGGTGATTGCCCCCGCAGCGCCAACACGTTGAGCTCGGATTTGCGTCCGATGACAGGCTTTGAGCGGCTCCTGTTCTCGCATACGCAGACGAGTAGGCTATCGATGGCGAACTTTGAGCGGCTCCCGGTCTTGCAGACGCAGTCGAGTAGGCCCTGCCATGTGCAGCTCTGCCGGCCGTCGATACAGTTTTGTACACAATACTTGCCGTGGAGTTCCTGTTTTGTCGCGATATCTGCTTCGTGCTTTTCTGCGTGGACATGCAAGCCTGGGCGATGGTGATGACCTTGTTGAGGTCCGGCGTCTCCGCAGCCTGCAGCTTACTTAAGATCGCCCCGTGGTTGACCCCGATCATGAAAAATCACTCAGCATGTCTTCCAATGCAGGCCCAAATTTGCAAGGCCCTGCAAGACGTCTCAGGTCGGCAACAAATGCCGCTATGTCCTGGCGTTCTGGACGAACGTGCGTATAGAAGCGATATCTGGATACGAGGATTCCTTCCGTGGGTTTAAGATGTTCCCGAGTTAGAGCACACAGTTCTTTGTAATCCTTTTCTGTAGGAAGAGTGGGTGAGAGCAGACTCTTGATGAGTGCATAGATCGTGGGGCCATAGACGGTGAGAACAACTACCCCGCGCTTCTCTGCATCCTCGTCTTTGTTTAGGTCGTTTGCCACGAAATACTGGTCAAGACGATGTGTGAAATCTCCCCAATCCTCTCCCTCATTGAATCTCTCGAGAATTCCAACAGTACTCGATCGTGCTGTGCTCGCCATACTTTTGCGTGGGTTCGTATTTGCCTCATCATCAGTTGTGGTGTATGAAATGATTCAATGAACTCCATACTGTGAGCCAGTGACTGGGTGAAACCTGGTCAGTCTTTAATGGCTTCCAGAAGTGAAGATACAAAGGTGAAGCTCAGGTTATATACCGGGCCCAGCATGAGTGTACCTATGACCCTAGGACCTCCGACGGTAGTGCCTCCTGGTGGGTGGTCAGACCTTATGTACATACATTACAGCAGGCCCGAGGGGCCGTATGGCCTACTCCTGCTCCTATTTCTTATCTTTACTTGGAAAATACAAATCTAAATGGGGCAGAGGAGCAAAGGGAGTGCAAATACACAAATCACTAAAAAATAGCAACACAGGTTAACAAGGCCATAAAAAAAAAAGCAAACCAAGCAATATGGGGGTGCAAATGCACCCGATTGCTAGCCCACTATATAAATGCAGGTTGTTGTTGTAGTTAGTAACATAGCAACAGGCCATTCAGCCCGACCATGTTTACGTCGGCATTTACCCTTTCCCACAAGCACCTAGTCCTAATCACATTTCCCCAGCTTATCACCATATCCCTGTGTCCCATATTCCTTGCTCCTCTGATCCAATCCAATCTTGAGTGCCGCACTGTGACATGGTCTCTGCCTCAACCTCCAACGCTGCAAGCGAATCCCACAGCCTCACAACTCTCTGCCTGGAGAAGTTTACTTTATCCCCTCTTCTAAATCTCTTACATTCAATCTTGTATCGATGACGCAATCCCCTCCCCCCTCTCATTTTACTGGACACAGTAAGCCTATAAACGTTGTCCCACCCTTCCGTCATTTTAAACACTTAGAATCATAGAAATTTACAGCACGGAAGGAGGCCATTTCGGCCCATCGTGTCCGCGCCGGCCGACCAAGAGCTATCCAGCCTAATCCCACTTTCCAGCTCTTGGTCCGTAGCCCTGTAGGTTACGGCACTTCAGGTGCACATTCAAGTACTTTTTAAATGTGGTGAGGGTTTCTGCCTCTACCACCCTTTCAGGCAGTGAGTTCCAGACCCCCACCACCCTCTGGGTGAAGAAATTTCCCCTCATATCTTGTCTAAACCTCCCCCCAATTACTTTAAATATATGCCCCCTGGTTGTTGACCCCTCTGCCAAGGGAAACAGGTCCTTCCTATCCACTCTATCCAGGCCCCTCATAATTTTATGCACCTCAATCAGGTCTCCCCTCGGCCGCCTCGGTTCCAAAGAAAACAGACCCAGTATCTCCAATCTTTCCTCATAGCCAAAATTCTCCAGTCCAGGCAACATTCTTGTAAAGCTCCTCTGCATCCCTTTCCAGTGCAATCACAACTTTCCAGTAATGTGGTGACCAGGACTGCAAGCAGCTGCAGCCTAACCAGTATTTTATATTGTTCAAGCACAACATCCTTGTTCTTGTATTCTGTGCCTCGACTAATAAAGGCAAGTATTCCGTATGTCTTTTTAACCACCTTATCTACCTGGCCTGCTACTTCTATCACACGACTTCATAATCAGTATTGTTCTTTAGAAATAAGCCCCAATTATGAAGTCTTTGTAATTATATTCCCTCATACCATGGAGCATTCTTTTGAATTTATGTTGTTCCCTCTATAAAGCCTCAAAATTCTTTCTACAAGCTGGAGCCGAATACTGCACGTAATACTCGAACTGAGGTCCTATTAAGATTTTATAGAGGCTCATAATTAGCTCGACTTTAATATTCTATCCCTCGTGATAAAACCTGGAATTCCATTAGCTTTCTTTACAACCTTATCAACTTGAGGTGCTGCCTTTAATGTCCTGTGCATATGTCCCCCCCTCAAATCCCTCTGCTCCTCCACAGCCCCCAGCCGACTTACATTCACAGTATAATTAGGCTGTGATACTGCGAATGAAAATGTATCACTTCACACTTACTGGCATTGAATTTATCTGCCACTTTTTAGCCCTTTACCCCCTCTAGTCCTAAGTATCGGGAAGGCTCGCGAGCTTATATAGTCTGACGTTATAAAGGTGGAATTGTAGCTGTTGGAAAGCTGTTAAAGTATCTTAGCTTGCCAATACGCAGTGTGTATGTTGCATTGACATTCGTCGTAGAATAACTAGGCCTCATACTCCTTGGAAAATAAGTGTCTAAATGGCAGACATGATGGGCTGAAATGGCCTCCTTCTGCGCTGTAAATTTCTATGTTTCTGTGGGGTAGAGAAACAGAGTGATCTAGGGGTACAGATACACAGATCAAGAACAGTAGCAGCAAAGGATAATAAGGTCAATAAAAAGTAAACCAGGCACTGCGGTTCATTTCATATAATTGAAAAGCAGATACGTTATGTTCAACTTGACCAGAACCTTGGTTGGATCACACTAGGAGTACTGTGCTCTGTTCTGGTCTCCATATTATAACAAGGATATAGAGAGGCACAGGAGAAGGTGCTAAAAAGATTTTCCAGAATGATGCCAGAACTAAGAGGTTATACCTATCAAGAAAGATTGAACAGTCTGGGGTTCTTTTCTCCAGAATAGAGAAGACTGAAGGCTGGCCTGATTACCATTAAGATTATGAAAGGGTTTCTTAGGGTAGACATAATGATGATATTTTCACTTGTGCGGGAGACCAGAACTAGGGGCCATCGATATAAGACAGCCACTAATAAATCCAATGGGGAATTCGGGAGAAACTTCTTTACTCAGAGTGGTGAGAATGTGGAACTCGCTACCACAGGGAGTGGTTGAGGCGAATAGCACAGATACATTCATGTGGAAGCTTGATAAAGACATGAGGGAGAAAGGAATAGAAGGATATGTTGATGGGGTGAGATGAAGAGGGGTGGGAGGACCTGTTGGGCCGAATGGCCTGTTTCTGTGCCGTAAATACTTTGTAACTTTGTAGTGGTACAGCAAAAAAGGCCTTGTGGTGAAAAAAAAACACCAGGATGCATCTGTCTGATATGATGAGAATAATACTGAACTTTTCCAGGATTTTTCCCAACCCGAACCAGTCGTGATTTCCAACTGTGAATCTATCATGCATCAGAACTAACCTCACAGAAACTTCCTCTTCAAAACCAGACTGAGCTAATAATAGGAGGTGAAATGGTTCCACTTTAATTTTGAGGGTTTGCTTTAGTTGGCTTTGCAAACCATTCACACGTACTTATTTAAATCGTACTGTGGAAATAGTTCATCCTTGGCCAATCGCTCCCAACTTCTGCTTTGCAAAGAGTGCAATGTGTACTCCAGAAGATATATTCATTCGTTGTGAAAATACAAGATGCTAGCTCCCTGCCCACGGACTCATTATTCCAGTTGAAATGGCATATTTCAGAAAAGATCTAGGGATTGAATCTCAACTAAGTCATATTTTATTACATTCGTGCTTGGTTTGAAAGAGATAGATTATCTACCGTGCATCAGTATGATAAGATTCCTTCACACACTATTGGAATATAGCCTAGGGCAAGGTCCGAGGAAACCATGTGCTGTGCCGAGGGAGTGCTATAGTTAGTTTCTCGTCATCATCAAAGACAGTCCCTCGGAATCGAGGAAGACTTGCTTCCACTTTTAAAATTAGTCCTTAGGTGACTGAACAGTCTAATACGAGAACCGCAGTCCCTGTCACAAGTGGGACAGACAGTGGTTGAGGGAAAGGGTGGGTTGGACTGGTTTGCCGCACGCTCTTTCCGCTGTATGCTCTCGAGTTGCTCAGCGCCCTCCCGGATACACTTCCTCCACTTAGGGCGGTCTTTGGCCAGGGACTCCCAGGTATCAGTGGGGATGTTGCACTTTATGAGGGAGGCTTTGAGGGTGTCCTTGTAACATATCCTCTGCCCACCTTTGGCTCGTTTGCTGTGTAGGAGTTCCGAGTAGAGCGCTTGCTTTGGGAGTCTCGTGTCTGGCATGTGAGCAATGTGGCCTGCCCAGCGGAGCTGATCGAGTGTGGTCAGTGCTTCGATGCTGGGGATGTTGGCCTGGTCGAGGGCGCTAATGTTGGTGCGTCTGTCCTCCCAGGGGATTTGTAGGATCTTGCGGAGGTCTTTCTATAAAGATCTCAGAAGAACACCCAGTGAAGATGGTCCGCACGAGGTCCTGAGAGATGGGCTACCATCCCGGCCCACACATTGAGGGGCTCCGAGGACAAGTCCAGGCTCATTTGTAGATACCTTCTTGAAACATAGAAAATAGGTGCAGGAGTAGGCCATTCAGCCCTTCGAGCCTGCACCACCATTCAATATGATCATGGCTGATCATGCAACTTCAGTACCCCATTCCTGCTTTCTCTCCATACCCCTTGATCCCTTTAGCCGTAAGGGTCACATATAACTCCCTTTTGAATATGACTCCTTGCACCTCCCCTTTTCCTAATCTGTCACCATTCAGATAATATTCTGCCTTCGTGTTTTTGCCACCAAAGTGGATAACCTCACATTTATCCACATTATACTGCATCTGCCATGCATTTGTCCACTCACCGAACCTGTCACCCTGTAGTCTCTTAGCATCCTCCTCACAGCTCACACTGCCACCCAGCTTAGTATCATCAGCAAACTTGGACATATTACATTCAATTGGCTTGCAGTTTGGCAAAGTATGTAGTGAATTTTCAGGAGGACATTTGTTGCTTGCTTTGACTAATCTGACAGCGTCTTTTTCTTCTTAGGCGGTCCCTTGTATCGAGGATGACTTGTTCCACACCAAAAAGTGATGAGTTCACAGGTATTTCAATGAAGGACCTGACATTCCAGGACCCGAACTGCATGTTGAAGGTTGGAAGATGCCTGTGCGTGGATTTTTTTAATGTGTGGTGGCCGTTGCACACCAGCCACCACACGGGCTTGACAGAGCGAGGTCTTGGTCCAGTGGTAAGGGTTATCCAGGATGACTGGAGACCAGCTCTGATAGGGTACTTGATGCTAATCAGCGTGAGGATAATTCAGGGTCCCATGTGCCAGGACCTCTGAGCAGAGAACTCCCCCATCAGTACCATATTAGACTGATAGTTACTTCCTTGAAGGAACGAGGGGCTAGAAATTCCGTTTTTGTCGTTATTTGGTTTTTAACGTCATTTTTGGGAAAAAAATAATTAAAATTTCGCCTTTTTTTTAAGGGGGTAAAATTGGCGCAAAAATACGCCTGTTGATAAAAATCGGCATTGCACAATGTAAACCGCGATCTTGCCAATTTTAGCCCGAGGCCTATCAACATCAAAAATACAGGCCCTGCCAGGGGAGAAAATAAAAATCCCAAAAAGAAAAAAAATCAGAAAACATTCACAATACACTTAAGTGATGAATCGCTGAAAAGAAATGTTAAAATAAAAACTTCAACTTGCCTTTTTTGTAGGTCTCCCTATTTACCGACGTTTCTGAGGCTGCAAAGCCTGCTTTTCTCGTGCGTTGTTTTATCACCCGAGTACGGGTTCGCCGAATGGCCAAATTTAAGCGGTGCGGTTTTTCCTTGGCGTTGCACCTTGGCGATCCGCTTTTTTGCCAACATATGTTCTGCCCTTCATCTACGTAGCGCTCAAATGCTGCCCACTGCTGTATTCATAGACTCATAGCAGTTTACAGCACAGAAGGAGGCCATTCGGCCCATCGTGTCCGTGCCGGCCGACAAAGAGGCTATCCAGCCGAATCCCACTTTCCAGCTCTTGGTCCGTAGCCCTGTAGGTTACGGCATTTCAAGTACATATCCAAGTACTTTTTAAATGTGGTGAGGGTTTCTGCCTCTACCACCCTTTCAGGCAGTGAGTTCCAGACCCCCACCGCCCTCTGGGTGAAGAAATTTCCCCTCAAATCGTCTCTAAACTTTTACCAATTACTTTAAATCAATGCCCCCTGGTTGTTGACCCCTCTGCTAAGGGAAATAGGCCTTTTCAATTCACTATATCTAGGCCCCTCATGATTTTATATGCCTCAATGAAATCTCCCCTCAGCCTCCTCTTTTCCAATGAAAACAAATCCAGTCTATTCAATCTGTCCTCGTAGCTCAGTTTCTCCACTCCGTATGTTGGTACTAATGTTGGTCGGTGTCAATGAACTCTCACCGGCGATATCAGATGCTGCTGAGTCACTGGTATCAACTGAATCTGTTGAGCCTAGGTGCTTGTATTACTTCTACACCCATTGGTCGCAGTGTGTGTGCTAGGCTTGACTTGGCCTCGCTGAGTTTTAAGTATTTGTCTATTTTGTTCTGGATAATGTGCTAAGCACAATGCAGCTCCACCTTATTTTTTATAAATCCTAATGAAATTTGGCATGTCACATTATTATGATTTTAATTGCTCCATCATTGGTGGCTGTGCCTTCACTTGCCTAGGCCCAAAGCTTAAGAATTCCTTCCCTAAACCTCTCCGCCTCTCTCTCCTCCTTTAAGATGCTCCTTAAAACCCAGCTCTTTGACCAAACTTTTGGTCATCTGCCCGAATATCTCCTTATGTTATCTCCTAACGTCTTCACAGTGTCAGCCGTAGCTCAGTGGGTAGCACACTCACTTCTGATAGTTGTGGGCTCAAGTCCCTCTCCAGGGATTTGAGCACAAAAAAAATCTCCAGTGCAGTGCTGAGGGAGTGCTACACTGTCAGAGGTGCCGTTTTTCAGTTAAGATATTAAACCGAGGTCCGGTCTGCTCTCTCAAATGGATGTAAAAGATCCCATGGCAATATTTCAAAGAATAGCAGGGGAGTTCTCCCCTGTGTCCTGGCCAATATTTATCCCTCAATCAACATGACCAGAAAACAGATTATCTGGTCATTATCACATTGCTGTTTGTGGGAGCTTGCTGTGTGCAAAATTGGCTGCTGCGTTTCCCACATTACAACACTGACTACACTCCAAAAAGTACTTCATTGATTGTAAAGGGCTTTGAGATGTCTGGTGGTTGTGAAAGGCGCTATATTAATGCAAGTCTTTTATGTGGCTCGGTGTCAAATTTCGGTCCCTTCAACCAATTAAATAATGGCCGATCTGTGGCTCGACTCCATTTACCCGCCATTGCTCCATATCCCTTAACGCCTCTGCCTAATAAAAATCGATCAATCTGAGTTTTGACGTTTTAAACTGATTCCCTCAACTGCTTTTCTGGGGGAGGAGAGAGTTCCAGAGCTCCACTACCCCTTGTCTGAAGAAATGCTTCTTGACATCACCTGACACTGTGGGTGTTATGTATGTAAACATTGTAATTGTGTAAGACTTGGCACCAGAGGGCGCAACTGTTGGAGGTCCAAGGGTCACCTGCACACCTCGTGCAAGGGAGTATAAAAGGTTGTCTGCCAGGCTGCTTAGGCACTCTGGAGATGTATTAAAGAGACTAAGGTCATGTCAGTTTTAGCTCACAGTACTCAGTCTTGTGGAGTTCTTTCATACTTAACAATTGGCGACGAGTAACAGATTACGAACTTTCACGCGGTCATGGCTGCCGTTGGTATTTTAGAGAGATTTGTAGAGGGTGAGAACTGTGCTGATCCCCTCAGTCGGCTACCATTGCCCACGACCGGGGTGGAAATGGCGCAACCCGCAGACTTGCTTCTGGTCATGGATGCTTTTGAGAGCGAGGGGTCACCTGCCACATCAGGACCTGGACCAGCCAGGATTTTTTGCTATCACTTGTAAAAAGTTGCGTCCTCAATGAGAGCTGGTTGGCCGTTCCCGGAGAAATACAAGATGAAATTCAGCCGTTTCACCGACGCAAAGATGAAATGTCCATCCAGTTGGATTGTCTCTTATGGGGTAATCGCGTGGTTTTGCCAAAAAAAGACAGGGAAACGTTTATACGAGACCTTCACAATACCAACCCAGGCATAGTCATGATGAAGGCTATATCCAGGTCGCATGTTTGGTGGCCCGGCATTGACTCAGACTTAGTCATGCGTACACCAGTGCAACACGTGCTCAGAATTGAGCAATGTACTAAGCGAGGCTCCATTGAGTCTGTGCTCATGGCCCTCCAAACTGTGGTTCAGGATCCACGTAGATTTTGCTTGCCTCTTTCTTGGAAAGATGTTTTTAGGTAGTGGACCCTTACTCTAAATGGATTGAATGCGTAATCATGTCATCCAGCACATCCACTGCCATCATTGAAAGCCTCCGGGCTATGTTCACCACACATGACCTGCCGGATGTCCTTGTCAGTGACAATGGACCGTGTTTCACCAGCTCGGAATTCAACGAGTTTATGACCTGCAATGGCATCAAGCATGTCAGGTCTGCCCCGTTTAAGCCCGCATCCAACGGTCAAGCGGAATGGGCAGTGCAAACTATCAAGCAGAGCTTGAAACGTGTGAAGGAAGGCTCCTTGCAGACCCGCTTATCTCGGGTTCTGCTCAGCTACCGGACGTGACCCCACTCGCTCACTGGGGTTCCCCCTGCAGAATGAAGAGAGCACTCAAAACCAGGCTCTCCCTTGTCCACCCGGATCTAAATGATCATGTGGAAACCCTGCATCACCAGCAAAACATGTACCACTAGCGTGCATCTGTATCGTGTGACATTGATGATAATGACCCTGTGTTTGTCCTTAATTATGGTCATGGTCCTAAATGGGTCGCTGGCACTGTCTTGGCCAAGGAGGGGAATAGAGTGTTTATAGTCAAACTATTGAATGGATATTCGTGCAGAAAGCATTTGGATCAGACCAAACTGCAGTTTACCGACAACCAGGAGCAACCTGAAGAGGACATCACCATCATCGATCCACCAACACACACCCAACCAGCAATCGACCTCGCTGTCAATCAAGAGGATGAACCCACCATTCCCAACAGTCCTGTCAGACCAGCCGCGCTGCAGTGCAGCAATGGTCTGACCAACTCACCCATGCCAGAGTTTGAACTCAGACAATCAACCAGGGAGAGTAGGGCCCTGGATCGTCTCAACTTGTAAATAATTTGAATCAAAGACTTTGTGGGGGTAGTGATGTTATGTATGTAAACATTGTAACTGTGTAAGACTTGCCACCAGAGGGCGCAACTGTTGGAGGCCCAAGGGTCACCTGCACACCTCGTGCAAGGGAGTATAAATATTTGTCTACCATGCTGCTTAGGCACTCTGGAGTTGTTTTAAAGAGACTAAGGTCACATTAGTTTTAGCTCACGGTACTCAGTCTTGTGGAGTTCTTCCATACCTATCAGTGGGCAACTCAGCAGATTGTTCGATCTTCATACGACTGACTGTTTGAACCTCCCCCTGCAGCGAGGCCAGTGACCCGTGGCCCTAACATTGGTCACAAGCCATCCAACACGAGGACACAGGACATGTTGCTGGGGGAAGGTGACTTGTGTTTCACTAGTGTGAGCTGTGGCTCAGTGGGTAACACCCTCTCACCTCCAACTCAGAGGGTTGTGAGTTCAAGTCCCACTCTAGGGACTTGAGCACCAACATCTAGGCTGACACTCCCAGTGCAGTGCTGAGGGAGTGCCGCACTGTCAGAGCTGCCGTCTTTCGGATGAGGTGTTAAATTTGTCTGCTCTCTCAGGTGGATGTAAAAGATCCCATGACACTATAAGAACATAAGAAGCAGGACAAGGCCATACGGCCCCTCGAGCTTGCTCCGCCATTTAATACAATCATGGCTGATCCAATCATGGACTCAAGTCCACTTCCCTGCCTGCTCCCCAAAACCCCTTAATCCCTTATCGAAGAAGAGCAGGGGGAGTTATCCCCAGTGTCCTGGGGCCAATATTTATCCCTCAATCAACATAACAAAAGAGCAGATTATCCGGTCAGTATCACATTGCTGTTCGTGTGAGCTTGCTGTGCGCAAATTGGCTGCCGTGTTTCCCACATTACAGCAGTGACTACACTCCAAAAAGTGCTTCATTGGTTGGAAAGCGCTTTGAGACGTCCGGTGGTGGTGAAAAGCGCTATATAAATGCAAGTCTTTTTTCTTTCTTCTTTTCATTTGCTGGTGGATCAGGAGAAGGAATGAGGAACTTTTTATCCATACGGGCAGCACCTGGTTTCCTGTCAAACCGGGCGACACAACCAACAGCACTCGGAGGATGTGCAAAGAAGAAGCAGTAATTATTTCTATCAACCGTGTAATTTAAACACTTTGGAATTGGTCTCTTGTTTCTGCTCTGTTATTCTATTCAAAGTACAGATTAATGCATTCAGATGCTACATCACTGAACAAACTATACGTTTACCAATTGTCTGTGTTCCGTACATTATGTTCCAGGCTGGAGAGAATTTGGTTTGCTTATCCTACCTTGTTTAAAAAAAAACCTCTTTGTTTGGATGTGAGTTTAATTACAGTTGATTCCACACTGTTAAAGACACAGCTTGATGGGAACGTAGGCACAGGAGGAGGCCACTCAGCCCCTCGAGCCCGTTCCACCATTTAATGAGATCACGGCTGATGTGAGGTCCTTGCCATTAATTTGGACAAAATCTAATGGAGTCCCATTTTCTGCTCGTCAACAATAGAGTCAAAGAAAAAACTGTAACGCAGGGGAAGGGTCTCGGTATAAGAACATAATCGGAGCAGGAGTGGACCATACGGCCCCTCGAGCCTGCTCCGCCATTTAATACGATCATGGCTGATCAGATCATGGACTCAGCTCCACTTCCCTGCCCGCTCCCCATAACCCCTTATTCCCTTATCGGTTAAGAAACTGTCTATTTCTGTCTTAAGTCTACTCAATGTCCCAGCTTCCACAGCTCTCTGAGGCAGCAAATTCCACAGATTTACAACCCTCAGAGAAGAAATTCCTCCTCATCTCAGTTTTAAATGGGCGGCCCCTCATTCTAAGATTATGCCCCCTAGTTCTAGTCTCCTCCATCAGTGGAAACATCCTCTCTGCATCCACTTTGTCAAGCTCCCTCATAATCTTATACGTTTCCATGAGATCACCTCTCATTCTTCTGAATTCCAATGAGGAGAGGCCCAACCTCCTCAACCTTTCCTCATAGGTCAACCCCCTCAGCTCCGGAATCAACCTAGTGAACCTTCTCTGAACTGCCTTCAAAGCAAGTAAATCCTTTCGTAAATATGGTAACCAAAACTGTCCGCAGTATTCCAGGTGTGGCCCCACCAATACCCTGTATAACTGTAGCAAGACTTCCTTGCAAGACCTGATACATTAGCCCAAATGTTAGACCCAATTTAATGTGTCAGCTGTGTCTACTGCAAATTGTATAGGTCCTGAGTACAATATGTACCAAAGTTGTTGAGGTAAGCCATTTGGTCAATTTTCAATTAAATATTGAATGGTTGGTCTCCTTCAATGGTTTTGTGACTGAATGCACCGCGTGTTTAGAGCACTGAGCCCTGCGGATCACGAAGGGCCCTTGGTTTAATCCGTGGCCCATGTTGAGACAGCACCTCCCAGCATGGGTGGCCATGTATAATAGGCTCCAATATCTCTGGGATAGAGAGGGGGAAAGAAATCGACTCGGGATTGCTATCCGTTGATTGGTTGCTGGAATGTGCGCATGTGCAGACATCAGGGGAGGACAAGTACCTTAGTTATGTGCAGCCGATTGACTAGCGCTTGAACACTTATCCTAAGGGAAAGGTAGCGCATCGTCATGTTTCTGGACTAGTAAACCAGAGGCTTGGACTAATGATCCAGAGAAATTAGCTCAAATCCCATTACAGCAGCTGGGGAATATAGATTCAGTTAATTAAATAATCTGGAATAAAAAGCTCATGATGGTGACCATGAAACTATAGGTTTGTCATAAAAACCCATCTGGTTCACTAATGTGTGCGCACTAGGTCCGTACAGCAGAGCAGGTCTCCAGTCGTCCTGGTTAATCCTTGCCAGTGGATAAAGGCCTAGCTCTGTCAAGCCCGTGTGGTGACTGATGTGCAACGGTCACCACACGTTAAAAAAAATTCACGCACAGAGATCTTCCACTCCTTCAATTGGACTTCAGGACTGGAACATCGGGTCCTTCATTGAAACATCTGTGAACTCATCCCTTTCGGTGTGGAAGTAAGTCATCCTCGTTCGCGGGACTGCCTATGATGATGATTAGGGAAGGAAATCTGCCGTCCTTACCCGGTCTGGCCTATATGTGACTCCAGACCCACAGCAATGTGGTTGACTCTTAACTGCCCCTCTGAAATGGCCCAGCGAGACACTCAGTTGTACAAAATCACTGCGACAAAGTGGCATGAGTCATTGAGTAGATTTAAGACAGAGATAGACAGTTTCTTAACCGATAAGGGGCTAAGGAGTTATGGGGAGCGGACAGGGACGTGGACCTGAGTCCATGATCGGATCAGCCATGATCGTATTAAATGGTGGAGCAGGCTCGAGGGGCCGTATGGTCTGCTCCTGCTCCTATTTCTTATGTTCTTATGTCTAGACCCTTCCCCTAAAAAACACAATTACATTCACCAGTTAAATAAAAATGTGGGAGCACCTTCACCACATGGACTGCAGCGGTTCAAGAAGACGGCTCACCACCACCTTCTCAAGGGGCAATTAGGGATGGGCAATAAATGCCGGCCTTGCTACTGATGGCCACATCCCGTGAATAAATAATGAAATAAAAAAATCTTCAACTCTCTTTTGAAATGATTGATGGAATCCGCTTCCACCAACTGTTCAGGTCGAGCGTTCCAGACCCGACTACTCTCCGAGTGAAAAATTTTCTCCCCTCAATCTTTTTCCCATCATTTTGAATCGATGGCCTCTTGTTATTGACCCTCTCACCAGAGAGAATTGTTTTTATCCCCGAGTTACACTTCAGATACAAACGAAGATTATTTTCTTCAATTCCAACTGACCGACGTACAAACTAATAGCTGCACTGCCCTTTAATCTGCTCAGCTCGAGCACCACTGTCAGTCTGCGTCCCAGGGAAAAATGGCCAACAGATCAATATTGGTTTGACAGAGCAGATATGGAGAAATACACATGGGAAAATGCTCAAGAGATGCAGAAGGAGCAGGGACTGGAATTTGTCATGAAAGTAAGAGTTGCCCAGGGAGCTTTGTAGTCAGAAGACTTCATTATCATAAATTCTGCCAATATCCGTGCACAAGCCTCGATTACATTGCATAGGCACACACATACTTCATGGGCATGAATTTGTGGTCGGAGGCTTCCCGCCGGCTGATGTCTCTGATCCGTAAGAAAAGTACGGACCTGCCCGATGGTCCCAGAATTTCGTCGACTCGCGTTCTTGGGCCTCTACGCGTAGGCCTGCGTAAAGACCCACGTATTCATCGGAACGTACAGCACAGAAAGAGGCCATTCGGCCCATCAAGCCTGTGCTGGCTCCTTGAAAGAGCAGTCGTGCTCAGTCCCACCACCCCCCCCACCTTTTTGATTGGTTGTCCTGGCCCACATGATCCCAGGGGGTGCATACGGTTTGCAAGTGACCCGGGAATCACATGGGCCAAGCCAACCAATCAGAAAGGGGATTCTGATTATGCTTGTGGGGAGTTCCATTCACGTACAGAATCCCCATAAACATGAATAGAAATCCTCTTTAAAAAAAACAGTTGCACACGAGTTAAATAAAAATAAATCATTACATGTTCAAAATTATTTAGAATACAATTAAATTAAACATTTAAAACAAAAATTAAATTTTTTGAAAAATAAATGTAAATGTTTTAACGGGGATAAAGATAACATGTAACTGATCTTAAAGATATTTTATGTTTTAATAATTAGTTCAATTAAAAATATATATTTATTTAAACCCTTACGCTGGTAAAAGAAGGCCCTGTCCCTGCATATGAACTTCATGGGCATTTTCTGGGCAGTAGTTGGGAAAATAGCCCAATTCTCCACCAGCAAATGTCCATTTCCCGGGGATGCGGAGGATCTGTCAAGCTGAAAATTGACTGATCACAAGTTCCGGATTTTTGCACATGGGCAGCACGTGTGTAAACCCCGAACTTGCGGGTCATTTACAAGCCCCGGAAAATCTGGGCCAATGACACATAACATAGGGCTTGGGTCTTCAACCTAATCACTCTGCTTTTTTTCTTTATTTTACATTCGGAAACAATTGAGTTTTGACTATCTATAGATGCACCATGATGCCATTTATTGAAGTATATGATTCACAAATTGCTTTTATGGAAAAATTATTTGCAAAAGGATCCCGGCGATGAGAAATAAAATGCCTGTGAAATATCCTGACACCAAGATTAAAAACAAGAAATAAATGAAAAATTCCGAGTGAACACTTGATTGCATACAACAAATTAAAATTGATGCAGTATAAAAAGAACATTCGGGACAAAACAGTCCGCTTGATCAGCAGCCCGTCCACCACCTTAACCATTGACACTCTATGCACCGTGGCAGCAGTGTGTAAGAAATCGAGAATTGGAAGAAATAAGACCAAAAAGTCTCTTCAGACTGGTGTTAGAATTGAGGATTGATTCCATGGTACAATCGCTAAAGCGACTTGAACAGCGTGTACATAAATAACTGATAATGGGCAGCTTCAAACATCTGAAGTTCAAGAATGGCCTATCTGATTCCAGCCTTGTGAAGATAAATGTGAAGAGGAGGGTTTCATCCAAGGGTTGAGACAAAGAACTCGCCATATCATGGGTTAAATGGTCCTGTCCATATCCTACGCCAGGCCCACCTCTAAAGAGAGAATGAAAGAAAGACCCAGAAGGCTTTTCAGGATAGACGGTGAAGATAAGAACTGTTCGTGCCACCAGCCGTCTGTCCGATCGGGACTAGTACCAGCTACTTGTCATGGTCGTATGTCTACTATGTCTATCCTGCTTGTGTGCTGTGTTTGACCATATTTGAACGACCGCTCCTTTAATAAAATGCCTTATGGCTCCTAAGACCCTTTGGGTATCTGTGTGCGATCTGTGATCCTAATCTTACAAGTGTGTCCTATCTACAGGATGCACTGCAGAATAGCAGCAAAGTTCCTTTGACAGTAACCACCCCCTGCACCCCCATCCCCCCCCCACCACAATCCATGACCGCCGCCACCTAGAAGGACAAGGGCAGCAGATGCATGGGAGGCCCATCACCTCCAAGTTCCCCCACAAGTCGCACACCATCCTGACTTGGACATATATCGCCTTTGTTCTTTCATCGTCGCTGGGTCAAAATCCTGGAACTCCCCAACTTCTTCTTCTTCCTCTCCTCTTCTCAGAATCGAGCATGACTTGCTTCCACACTAAAAATGAGTTCTAAGATGACTGATGAGACCGATGTGGGACCTACAGTCTCGGTCACAGGTGGGGCAGGAGGTGGCTGAAGGGACGGGCGGGTGGGGTGCTTGGTCTGTTGTGCGCTCCTTCCGCTGTCTGTACTTGACTTCCGCGTGCTCCCGGCGAAGGGACTTCTCAGATGCTCCTTCTCCACTTTGAGCGGTCTTGGGCCAGGGATTCCCAAGAGTTGGTGGGGATGTTGTATTTTTTGAGGGAGGCTGTGAGGTTGTCCTTGAAGCGTTTACTCTTCCCTCCTGGGGCTCGCTTGCCACGGCGGAGCTCGGAGTAGAGCGCCTGTTTCGGGAGTATTGTATCGGCATGCGGACAATGTGGCCCGTCCATCGGAGCCGATTGAGCGTGGTAAATGCTTCGATGCCGGCCTGAGAGCCAACACTGACGTTGGTGCGCCTATCCGAACAATGGATTGGCAGGATATTGCGGAGACATATCGCTGCCATTCCTTAGTCGTCGCTGGGTCAAAATTCCGGCACTCCCTCCCTAACAGCATTGTGGGAGGACCTGGACTGAGCACTCCAATAAAAAAAAAATCACCACCGCCTTCTCAAGAGCAATTCGGAATGGGAAATGAATGCTGGCCTTGCCGGAAAATCCCGTATCTCGAGATTCAATTAAAAAGAAAAATCCAATTTATTATGGGTTTATCTCTGGTCAGCGGTATTGCACCAGGCAATTAAATACCATTAATTCCAGAGAAATGAAACCCATTAAGTTGCAATAGGAGCAGGCGATTGATTAACCCTTCAACGCTAATCCATCCAAAACATAAGAACATAAGAAACAAGAGCAGGAGTCGGCCATTTGGCCTCTCGAGCCTGCTCCGCCATTTAATAAGATCATGGCTGATATGATCTTGGCCACAAGTCCACTTCCCTGCCCACTCCCCATCACCCTTGATTCCCCTATCGCTCAAAAATCTGTCTATCTCCACCTTAAATATATTCAAAATAAACGTGTAGTCCCATCATCACAGCGTCCGTGGGTTTCTGACGTCTAACTGTTTCCCAAATAACTAATTTCACCACCTTCTATCAGTGACTCTTGTCTGACCCTCGAGGTTTAATTTGAAGTAATGATTCAATTTTACTTCCTCACTAACAGTTGCTGTTTTATTCGCCGCTATGGGGTCCTCTCTCAGTCATCTCCTTTCCAGACTGTTTCGCCAATTGTTCGTCATAATCCAGCATGCTGACCATCGGGATCAGCTTTGCGGCACTTTGCGGCTCATGGTCTACAGAGTAGTAGTGATACCCGTCCTCCTATGCGCTTCAGAGGCATGGAGTATGTACAGCAGACACCTCGAAGCACTGGAGAAATGCCACTAACGCTGCCTCCGCAAGATCCTGCAAATCCACTGGCAGGATAGGTGCACCAACGTCAGTGTTCTCGCTCAGGCCAACATCCCCAGCATCGAAGCATTGACCACGCTGAACCAGCTCAGATGGACGGGCCACATCGTCCGCATGCCCGACACGAGACTCCCAAATCAAGCGCTCCACTCGGAGCTCCGACACGGCAAGCAGGCCTCAAGTGGGCAGAGGAAACGCTTCAAGGACACCCTCAAAGCCTCCTTGGAAAAAGTGCAACATCCCCGCCGACACCTGTAAATCCCTGGCCCAAGACTGCTCAAAATGGAGGAAGAGCACCCGGGAAAGCGCCGAACACCTCGAGTCTCTTCGCCGGGAGCACGTGGAAGCCAAGCGCAGACGGCGGACGGAGCGCACCGACAACCCAAGCCCCCCACCCACCCGCCCCTCCAACCACCGTCTGCCCCACCTGTGACAGAGACTGCATTGGTCTTATCGATCACCTGAGAACTCATCTTAGTGTGGAAGCAAGTCATCCTCGACTCCGAGGGACTGCCGAAGAAGACTTCTCTGCACCTCTCCGTCTCCTTCGTATCTCAGTGATCCAGTAGGCAAGATGTGGAGGATTGAGAATACTGCACATCCACAGCATGTCTGCTACTGCTCCGACTTAGCAATATATTTCAGCATTCATTCGCTTTGTTGATTCGATTGATGTGTAAGCAAGGTAAACACCTTCCCTGGGACAATTGTGTACAGAACCTGCTGAAGTTACATTATGTATTCGGAAAATAAGTGCTGAATTGCTAACAGTTGACAAGAGAGCAGGTATCTCTTTGCATGGACATCTTTTCAGCTACTGATAACAGTGCATCTAAATCTATACCATTGAGCATCAGCGGCAGGAGCAGTACTGTGAAATCCATTCCACTATGATTAAATACTGGAGAACAAACAATTGCAAAGCTTCATGCACCATATCAGTAATTCAATTCTGCTCAGTCAGTTTAACGGCCAGCTCAGGATGTAAGTAAGAACATAAGAAATAGGAGCAGGAGTCGGCCATTCGGCTCCTCGAGCCTGCTCCACCATTCAGTGAGATCATGGCTGATCTTCAATCTCATCACTTTCTCGCCAGATCCCCATATCCCTTGATTCCCTTAGAATCCAGAAATCTACTGATTTGGACTTGAATATACTTAATGAATAGTGATGTCTCCAGGGTTAGGTTGGCTTGTACTCGGTGGAGTAAAAGTCAAGGCAGCCATTTCTACTACTGGTTTGTTGGAAAGTGAACATTGTGGTGAATTTTAATGCTGAGGAAAGATTGGATAAGTTGGGGTTGTTTTCACCAGACTGATTCCCGGGATGGCAGGACTGACATATGAGGAGAGACTGGATTGACTGGGCCTGTATTCACTGGAGTTTAGAAGAATGAGAGGGGATCTCATAGAAACATAAAATTATGACGGGACTGGACAGGTTAGATGCAGGAAGAATGTTCCCAATGTTGGGGAAGTCCAGAACCAGGGGACATAGTCTAAGGATAAGGGGTAAGTCATTTAGCCATGAGGAGAAACTTCTTCACTCAGAGAGTTGTTAACCTGTGGAATTCCCTATCGCAGAGAGTTGTAGATGCCAGTTCATTGGATATATTCAAGAGGGAGTTAGATATGGCCCTTACGCTAAAGGGATCAAGGGGTATGGAGAGAAAGCAGGAAAGGGGCACTGAGGGAATGATCAGCCATGATCTTATTGAATGGTGGTGCAGGCTCAAAGGGCCGAATGGCCTACTCCTGCACCTATTTTCTATGTTTCTTTGGAACAGAGGAGGGGAGACTTAATTGAGGTGTATAAAATTTTGAGGGGCCTAGATAGAGTAGATAGGAAGGACCTATTTCCCTGAGCAAGAGGAGTCAACAACCAGGGGGCATAGATTCAAAGTAATTGGTAGGAGGTTTACAGGGGAGACGAGGAAAATATTTTCATCCAGATCTGGAACTCACTGCATGAAAGGGTGATAGAGGCAGAAACCCTCACCACATTTAAAAAGTACTTGGATGTGCACTCGAAGTGCCGCAACCCACAGGGCTACGGACCAAGAGCTGGAGGGTGGGATTAGGCTGGATAGCCTCTTTGTCGACCGGCGTGGACACAGTGGGCCGAAATGGCCTCCATCCGTGCCGTAAATTTCTATGATCCTATGACGTGACTCCATTTGTGACAGACTTGTTAATCTAATGCCAGAGCCAAGCCGACAGCAGTGCACCGCTGATTATAAGAACATAAGAACATAAGAATTAGGAACAGGAGTAGGCCATCTAGACCCTCGAGTCTGCTCCGCCATTCAATAAGATCATGGCTGATCTGGCCGTGGACTCAGCTCCACTTACCCGCCCGATCCCCGTAACCCTAAATTCCCTTATTGGTTAAAAATCTATCTATCTGTGACTTGAATACATTCAATGAGCTAACCTCAACTGCTTCCTTGGGCAGAGAATTCCACAGATTCACAACCCTCTGGGAGAAGAAATTCCTTCTCAACTCAGTTTTAAATTGGCTCCCCCGTATTTTGAGGCTGTGCCCCCTAGTTCTAGTTTTCCCGACCAGTGGAAACAACCTCTCTGCCTCTATCTTGTCTATCCCTTTCATGATTTTAAATGTTTCCATAAGATCACCCCTCATCCTTCTGAACTCCAATGAGTAAAGACCCAGTCTACTCAATCTATCATCATAAGGTAACCCCCTCATCTCCGGAATCAGCCAAGTGAATCATCTCCTCCAAAGCCAGTATATCCTTCCTTAAGTAAGGTGACCAAAACTGCACGCAGTACTCCAGGTGCGGCCTTACCAATACCCTATACAGTTGCAGAAGGACCTCCCTGCTTTTGTACTCCATCCCTCTCGCAATGAAGGCCAACATTCCATTCGCCTTCCTGATTACCTGCTGCACCTGCAAACTAACTTTTTGGGATTCATGGACAAGGACCCCCAGGTCCCTCTGCATCTCAGCATGTTGTAATTTTTCCCCATTCAAATAATATTCCCTTTTACTGTTTTTTTTTCCAAGGTGGATGATCTCACATTTTCCGACATTGTATTCCATCTGCCAAACCTTAGCCTATTCGCTTATCCTATCTAAATCTCTTTGCAGCCTCTCTGTGTCCTCTACATAACCCGCTTTCCCACTAATATTAGTGTCATCTGCAAATTTTGTTACACTATACTCTGTCCCTTCTTCCAGGTCATCTATATATATTGTAAACAGTTGTGGTCCCAGCACCGATCCCTGTGGCACACCACTAACCACCGATTTCCAACCCGAAAAGGACCCATTTATCCCGACTCTCTGCTTTCTGTTCGCCAGCCAATTCTCTATCCATGCTAATACATTTCCTCTGACTCCGCGTACCTCTATCTTCTGCAGTAACCTTTTGTGTGGCACCTCATCGAATGCCTTTTGGAAATCTAAATACACCACATCCATCAGTACACCGCTATCCACCATGCTCGTTATATCCTCAAAGAATTCTAGTAAATTAGTTAAACATGATTTCCCCTTCATGAATCCATGCTGCGTCTGCTTGATTGCACTATTCCTATCTAGATGTCCTGCTATTTCTTCCTTAATGATAGTTTCAAGCATTTTCCCCACTACAGATGTTAAACTAACCGGCCTATAGTTACCTGCCTTTTGTCTGCCCCCTTTTTTAAACAGAGGCGTTACATTAGCTGCTTTCCAATCCGCTGGTACCTCCCCAGAGTCCAGAGAATTTTGGTAGATTATAACGAATGCATCTGCTATAACTTCCGCCATCTCTTTTAATACCCTGGGATGCATTTCATCAGGACCAGGGGACTTGTCTACCTTGAGCCCCATTAGCCTGTCCAGCACAACCCCCCTAGTGATCGTGATTGTCTCAAGGTCCTCCCTTCCCACATTCCCGTGACCAGCAATTTTTGGCATGGTTTTTGTGTCTTCCACTGTGAAGACCGAAGCAAAATAATTGTTTAAGGTCTCAGCCATTTCCACATTTCCCATTATTAAATCTCCCTTCTCATCTTCTAAGGGACCAACATTTACTTTAGTCACTCTTTTCCATTTGATATATCTGTAAAATCTTTTACTATCTGTTTTTATGTTTTGCGCAAGTTTACCTTCGAAATCTATCTTTCCTTTCTTTATTGCTTTTTTAGTTATTCTTTGCTGTTGTTTAAAATTTTCCCAATCCTCTAATTTCTCACTAACCATGGCCACCTTATACGCATTGGTCTTTGATTTGATACTCTCCTTTATTTCCTTGGTTATCCACGGCTGGCTATCTCTTCTCTTACCGCCCTTCTTTTTCACTGGAATATATTTTTGTTGCGCACTATGAAAGAGCTCCTTAAAAGTCCTCCACTGTTCCTCAATTGTGCCACCGTTTAGTCTGTGTTTCCAGTCTACTTTAGCCAACTCTGCCCTCATCCCACTGTAGTCCCCTTTGTTTAAGCATAGTACGCTCGTTTCTGACACAACTTCCTCGCCCTCAATCTGTATTACTATTCAACCATACTGTGATCACTCATTCCGAGAGGATCTTTTACTAGGAGATCGTTTATTTTTCCTGTCTCATTACGCAGGACGAGATCTAAGATAGCTTGCTCCCTTGTAGGTTCTGTTACATACTGTTCTAAGAAACAATCCCGTATGCATTCTATGAATTCCTCTTCCAGGCTACCCCGTGCGATTTGAGTTGACCAATCGATATGTAGATTAAAATCCACCATGACTACTGCCGTTTCTTTTTCACATGCCTCCATTATTCCCTTGATTATTGCCCGCCCCACCGTGAAGTTATTATTTGGGGGCCTATAAACTACGCCCACCAGTGACTTTTTCCCCTTACTATCTCTAATCTCCACCCACAATGATTCAACATTTTGTTCATTAGAGCCAATATCGTCTCTCACAACTGCCCTGATATCATCTTTTATTAACAGAGCTACCCCACCTCCTTTCCCTTCTTGTCTATCTTTCCAAATCGTCAGATACACCTGGCTTGACTCGGTCGCCTGGCTGATTGATGGGACGTACAGGCTCGACCTGCCACTGAAGGTTGAGGTGCGTCACAGTTGGATCCAAAGCCGCCAGGTACAAGTGGTCTTCATTGAGCAAGCAGCAGGAAGCTAACCAGCTCTCTGTGCTGGTTGGTTGCACCATTTTACTTGGCTAAATCCACAGTCTCCCGGAAACTTTCGCATTTGGCGCAATAAGTCTCAGAAAGAAGAAAGGTAGACTGGCATTTATATAGCACCTTTCACGACCTCAGGACGTCCCAAAGCCTTACAACCAATTCAGTCCTTTTGAAGTATAGTCACTGTTGCAATGCAGGAAACACGGTAGCCAATTTGTGCGCAGCAACGTGATAATGACCAGATAATCTGTTTTTGTGATGTTGATTGGGTGATAAATATTGGCCATGACACAGGGGAGAACTCCCTTGCTCTTCTTCAAAATAGTACCATGGGATCTTTTACGTTCACCTGAGAGGGCAGACGGGGCCTCGGTTTAATGTCTCATCTTAATAATGGCACCTCCAACAGTGCAGCGCTCCCTCAGCACTGCACTGGAATGTCAGCCTAGATTTATGTGTTCAAGTCTTTGGAGTGGGACTTGAACCCACAACCTTCGGACATCCAGAGGTGAGAGTGCTACCCACTGAGCTACTTAAGTATGCTGTGAGTGTTTCCGAGTGGGTGAGACACTCAGCTGACCAAACGATTAATGCTGGCAACCCTAAGCGTTAAAGATAATGAACAGTATCATTGATAATTCACAACTGACAGAGGCATTCTGCCACCAATATCCCTTTTAGAATTATTGGCATCTATGTTATCTTATTTATTTTTGCCTATTTGTGTTTATTATGGAACACTTTTAAACACATTATCCTAACTCGCACCAAGTCCCGTTCACCCATCACCCCTGTGCTCGCTGACCTACATTGGCTCCCGGTTAAGCAATGCCTCGAATTCAAAATTTTCATCCTTGTTTACAAATCCCTCCATGGCCTCAGTAATCTCCTTCAGCCTCACCGGCCCCCGAGATGTCTGCACTCCTCGAATTCTGCCCTCTCGAGCATCCCTGATTATAATCGCTCAACCATTGCCAGCCGTGCCTTCAGCTGCCTGGGCCCCAAGCTCTGGAACTCCCCCCCTAAACCTCTCCGCCTCTCTCCCTCCTTTAAGATGCTCCTTAAAACCCTACCTCTTTGACCAAGCTTTTGGTCACCTGCCGTAATTTCGTCTTATGTGGCTCGGTGTCAAATTTATTTGTTTTGTCTTAAAACACACCTGTTGAAGTGCTTTGGGGTGTTTTACTGTGTTAAAGGCGCTATATAAATACACATTTTTGTTGTTGATGGCACCTTGGTAAGGTGGGTTTCCTGGACATGCTGTGAAACTAGCTGTGTAAGGGAGCCCGGTTAACTTTGGGAGATAAAGGATTAATATTGCAAGCACTGAGCTCCACGGGATTTGGGGGTGTGGTGTATCTCTGACCTGCTGTCAGCAAATTACGCCTCAACTCGATAGCGTTGGGGAGCTTTAGCTGTACATATGCATTCTGCACCCATCAGTCTGAGCGCCTCTTCCAAGAGATCACACCCGATGTAGTCATCAGCACACACCATTTTAAAAAAAGCCAAGAAAAGCAGATTAAGAACACAAAGAAGATGAAGTTAATTGGAATTTATTGCAGTGTCTCGATTCTTAACAGCAATAGTAACACCGAGCTGCTTCCTCTTCAAGGATCCTTACCGCTAAATCAAACATTTATCACATTGTCTTTTATTCTTCTGGTGGCCAAATACTGTAAAACAAAACAGATTACCCTCCATTTCTAACAGTCACTTCCTCTAAATGGCCAGTAACTAGATTCGAAGCTCTGCAGTGCAATTACCTCAGGCTGCGGGAAAGCCAAGGTTTTTCTGTGGCAGAGTGAGTGATGGTGTAAACACAGGCTTTCCGTGCCGGTGTTGCCTTTTGGCCAGCTGCGCTGAGCTCTGAGCCGAGTTCCTGACGTGTTCGCTCCTGACCGACAAAGCCTGAATCTGGCATTCGTTAAAAAAAAAACCCAGTCCATGTGATTTTTTTTCTATCTGTCCAACGCCCTACATCGCTCATCGGTACATAGAAACATAGAAAATGGGAGCAGGAATAGGCCATTCGGCCGCTCGAGTCCGCACTGCCATTCAATATGGTCATGTCCGATCCTCTATCTCAATACCATATTCCCGCTTTTTCCCCTAACCCCTTGATGCCTTTTGTTTCTAGAAATCTATCTATCTCCCGCTTAAATATATTCAGTGACAGCCTTTTGTGGTAGAGAATTCCACAGGTTCACCACCCTCTGAGTGAAAACATTTCTCCTCATCTCGGTCCTAAGTTTCCTACCCCGTGACCCCTTGATCTAGACTTCCCAGCCAGGGGGAAACATCCTGCCCGCATCCAGTCTGTCCAACCCCGTCAGAATTTTATACGTTTCAATGAGATCCCCTCTTATTCTTCTAAACTCTAATGAATACAGGACTAGTCGACCCAATCTCCCCTCATACGACAGTCCTGCCATCCCACGAATCAGTCTGATGAACCTTCACTGCACTCCTTCTGTGGCAAGTCTATCCTTTCTTCGATAAGGAGACCAAAACGGCACACAATACTCCAGGTGTGGTCTCACCAAGGCCCTACAAAACTGTAGTAAGACTTCCTTGCTTCTGTACTCAAATCCTCTTGCAATGAAGGCCAACATACCATTTGCCTTCCTAACTGCTTGCTGCACCTGCATGTTTGCTTTCAATGGCTGGTGTACAAGGACACCCAGGTCCCTCTGTACATCTCCACTTCCCAAACCATCACTATTTAAATAATATTTTGACCTTATGTTTTTCCTACCAACGTGGATAACTTCACATTTATGCACGTTATACTGCATTTGCCATGTGTTTGTCCACTCACTCAACCTATCTAAATCACCTTGCAGCATCTTTGCATCCTCCTCACAACCTCCTTACAATCCTGTGACCTAGCTCAAGGTACATGGTTGACAAGCACAAGAACTGGCATTGCCCACTCACCCTTCTGCTCACAATCTCTAAAAATGCACAGTCCACATTTCCCGGCAAACCCCCAAGTGGATTTGCCCAGTGTCTGCATTGCACGTAAATCGGGATCAGTCACAAAGTAAAAAAAACATGAGGCCAAGGTTACCAAAAAAAAACAAGCACTTTATATTTTAAAAGTATTTGTTGATATCTGAGAACATATGGGGTAAAATGACAAATAATCTGCTTATTGTGTGCTCCGGTGAAAAAGGGTTATTCATAAGAACAAAATAAATAGGGGGTGGAGTAGGCCCTTCGGCCCCTCGAGCCTGCTCTGCCATTCAACAAGATCACGGCTGATATTCTACCTCAACTGCACCTTCCTGCTATTCCCATATCCCTTGATTCCCAAAAATGTATCGACCTCTGTTGTAATGTATTTGCTTCATGGGTTCTTTGCTTAAGAATTCATAGCAGCATATTGCTATTAAGAACTAGTTGGTTTATTAGCAAAGGTTTAACAATCACACTACACATTACCAGTTCATCCACCAGACTCACAACCACCTGCCTCATCGTGGATCCCCTGAACCAAACTGGCCGGGGTTTTATTGAGTCTTGTGAACATCACGTGACTGGCTAAGCCACTCCCAGCTCAACAGTGCTACAACTATTTTAGTTGAAACGTAAATCAAGTGCCCCCTGATTAAAGGGGCATTAAAACCGACAGATTAACAAATTAAACTTTAAACATTGTGATAGCATACTCAAAAGTGCATACATTACATCTGTCTCCACAATAACGTAAGATTACATTGCCCCTCTGAAACCCTTGGAAAGAGCTTGGAGTTCACTAATCAAGACCGGCACAGGAACCTAGATTTTCCTGAATATGGGACCGCTGGGGTTTAGATTGGCAGAGTGGGACTCCTGCCAGCCTGACACATGTCCCCCTTGACCTCGGAGAATGTCCCAGGCCCACTTCTATATTTTATCGAGCTTCACACGGTGTACCTGCCTCCGTTTGGAGCTCGCGCTGGGGATGGTGTGCAAAGTAGCCATCGCGGCAGTATTCGGACACCGTGGCTGATTAATGGAGGTGGTAGCCTCGCTTTCTGCCTCTGTCTAAACGTTGTCACGTTCGAGGAACAGGAGGAGGCCAGTCAGCACCTCGAGCTTACTCCGCCATTCAATTAGATCATGGCTGACCTGAACTTCAATTCCATTTACCTGCCTTTGCTCCACATCGAACAGAAATATACCAATCTCAGTCTTGGCAGCTCCTAGCGCCTTTTGCAGGAGAGAGTTCCTGGTTTCTTTGAGGGAGGGAGTTCCAGATTGTTGCCCCCACAACATGCATTAGTCGCCTCTAAATATATTGCACACACTGAGGAGGACCGTTAAATTTGTAAAGAAGGAAAGTGCATTTATATAGCACCTACCACAACCTCAGGCCATCCCAAATGAAGAACTTTTGAAGTGCATGCCCCATATCGCTTAATACCTTTGGTTAACAAAAATCTAATAATCTCAGATTTAAAATGAACTATTGATCTGGGATCAATAGCTGATTGCGGAAGAGAATTCCAAACTTCTATCACCCTTTGTGTGTAGAAGCGTTTCCTGACTTCACTCCTGAAAGGTCTGGCTCTAATTTTTAGGCAGTGTCCTAGAATCCCAAACCAGCAGAAATAATTTCTCTCTATCTATCCAATCAGGTCCCCTTAACATCCTGAATACCTCGATCAAATCACCCCTTTAACTTCTAAATTCTAGGGTACAACCCTGGTTTGAGTCATTGTAATTTAACCCTTGAAATCTGGGTATTATTGTAGTCAACCTACGCTGGAGTCTCTCCAAGGCCAATATATCCTTCCGAAAGTATGGTGCTCAGAGCTGCTCACAGTACTTCATGTGTGAAAGAAAAACTTGCATTTATATAGCACCTTTCATGACCACCAGACATCTCAAAGTGCTTTGCAGCCAATTAAATACTTTTGGAGTGTAGTCACTGTTGCTATTGAGGGAGTGCAGCGAAGGTTCACCAGACTGATTCCCGGGATGGCGGGACTGACATATCAAGAAAGACTGGATCAACTGGGCTTGTATTCACTGGAGTTCAGAAGAATGAGAGGGGATCTCATAGAAACGTTTAAAATTATGACGGGTTGAGACAGGTTAGATGCAGGAAGAATGTTCCCAATGTTGGGGAAGTCCAGAACCAGGGGTCACAGTCTAAGGATAAGGGGTAAGCCATTTAGGACCGAGATGAGGAGAAACTTCTTCACCCAGAGAGTGGTGAACCTGTGGAATTCTCTACCACAGAAAGTTGTTGAGGCCAATTCACTAAATATATTCAAAAAGGAGTTAGATGTAGTCCTTACTACTAGGGGGATCAAGGGGTATGGCGAGAAAGCAGGAATGGGGTACTGAAGTTGCATGTTCAGCCATGAACTCATTGAATGGCAGTGCAGGCTCAAAGGGCCAAATGGCCTACTCCTGCACCTACTTTCTATGTTTCTATGTTGTAATGTAGGAAACACGGCAGCCAACTTGCGCACAGCAAGCTCCCACAAACAGCAATGTGATAATGACCAGATAATCTGTTTTTTTTTTGTTATGTTGATTGAGGGATAAAGATTGGCTCAGGACACCGGGGATAACTTCCCCTGCTCTTTTTTGAAATAGTGCAATGGGATCTTTTACATCCACCTGAGAGAGCAGACGGGGCCTCAGTTTAACTTCTCCTCCGAAAGACGGCACCTCCGACAGTGCGGCGCTCCCTCAGCACTACACGGGGAGTGGCAGCCTAGAGTTCTGTGCTCAAGTTCCTAGAGTGGGACTTGAACCCTCAACCTTCTGGGTCAGAGACGAGTGTGCTGGCCACTGAGCCACAGCTGACACTGTCAACCACAGATGTGGTCTAACCAGCGTTTTGTACCGCTGCAGCATAACTTCTATTCCCTTGTACTCGAGTCCTCGAGATATAAAGGCCAGCATCCCATTAGCCTTTTTGATGACTTTCTGTACCTGTCCGTGGCATTTTAATGATCTATGTAGATGTACCCCTAAGTGTAATTGTTCTCTCAGCTCCAATGGTAACACAGTACGTTTATCCTGTGAGTAACATGAGCCACAAGAAAGACTTGCATTTATATAGCGCCTTTCACGATCACCGGATGTCCCAAAGCACTTTACAACCAATGAAGTGCGTTCTGAAGTGTAGTCACTGTTGTAATGTGGGAAACGCCAGTTTGCGCACAGCAAGCTCCCACAAACAGCAATGTGATAATGACCGGATAATCTGCGTGTTTTTTTTCCGTGATGTCGATTGAGGAATAAGTATTTGTCCGAGACACTTGGGGCAGCTCCCCTGCTCTTCTTCGAAATAGTGCTGCAAATCGATTTGAGACGTCCGGTGGTCGTGAAAGGCGCTAAATAAATCCAAGTCTTTCTTTTTGTTCTCGAAGCTGGGATTGAGCTGAGTTGTGTTGGGCCCTCTGCTGGAAGGGCCTGACAACACTCACCGGCAGGATTCAGTTGGGCCAAATAGCAGAGAGTGCTCGCCGGCTGAAGAACAGTACCTAAGGTGGAGTCGGAACAGGCGGGAGAAGGCAAGCCGGGCTGGAAAATAAACCATAGAACACAATACGGTTATTCTGCAAGAATTGTAAATTCGAATATGGCACTTAAACCTTATTCCTGCCTTCTGGCCATTGAGGAGCAGGGTCACGTTTGTTGCATGACTGGTTTTGTAATAGAAAAATTCACCCATATCGAGTACATCCATCAGCACATACAGTATCAATGTAACTGACAGGTAGACAATTTGTCCGCGAGCTACTGTCCCCGAACTGGCAGTGTGACTGACTTATTACAGGGGATAAAGAAAGCTGGTAACTGATTTAATTTGCTTCAATTGCTGATTTTCACATTTTAACTTTATTTATAATTATGGTGTATATTATTTAATTTTCTTTAATCATAATTAATCCTTATACTGATTTTACTATTGTATACTCCTTGTTGTATTATTTACAATGTCATTTGAGTTTATTTTTTTTAGTTTTTTCCGCCTGTGTCTACCTGCATGTGCATTTTAGCGACCGCTTCGGACCCGGACCTTGAACCTCGTTTACACTTCATTCTCATGCTTTTTCTCTCTTTCCCTCAATGGTCAATATTGAACGTGTTGTAAAATTGTTGTGAAGCGCCTTGGGACGTTTTACTACGTTAAAGGCGCTATATAAATAAAAGGTATTATTATTATTGTAAGGGACTTCCAACTGTGCCGACAGTCGCCTTAACTGCAGCTTATTAAACATTGGTTGCTTTGTGCTATCTTGTCTCATGGTAAAGTACAATTTATGATGTGCTGCGTGTGGTGTGGTCTCAATTCCCTCAATGAATTACAAGGAGACCTTTTAAGCTGTTTCACCGCCTGTCTCGGAATTTATGGCTCCATCTTAACCACTTGATGTGCTCCTGTCTCATAACACGGTGTCGCTAGCATGTTATCCCGAGCGGTGCTGGGCCCCTCAGAGAATTGTGAGATTGGCTACATCTCGACGGTGTGGGTGAGCTTCAGAGGCACCAGGGTTAACGTCCATCGAAGGGTCCCGAGCCTGATTTCTGCTGAAGGAGCGCTGAGTTACGAGGGTGGGCTATAAAACTCAGGAGCTGAGTTAATGGCAATCTTATAGAGCTGTTCAACCCCTGAGGCTGTGGCTGGGCTGTATAGTCAGGGCTGAGATCGATAGATTTTTGGACTCTAGGGGGCTCGACAAGGTGGATGTAGAGAGGATATTTCCACCAATAGGGGAAACTAAAACTGGGAGGACATGGTCTTCAATTAAGGGGCCACCCATTTAAAACTGAGATGAGGAGGAATTTCTTCTCTGAGGGTTGTAAATCTGTGGAATTCGCTGCCCCAGAGAGCTGTGGAGGCTAGGTCACTGAATATATTTAAGGCGGAGATAGAGAGATTTTTGAGCGATAAGGGAGTAAAGGGTTAGGGGAAGCAGGCAGGGAAGTGGAGCTGAGTCCATGATCAGATCAGCCATGTTCTTATTGAATGGCAGAGCAGGCTCGAGGGGCCAAATGGCCGACTCCTGCTCCTATTTCTTATGTTCTTATGCTCTGAATTTGGACAAACTCTCACTTTCCACTCACTAACTCTATTCAATAGAGTAAAAGACAAATCATCCCATGAATGAATAAATTTTTTTTAAATTGTAATGTATGCACCTGTGAGTATGTTCAGAGGTTTGTAGAGCTGTTGCGAGGCTTCCTCGTGGGACAGCTCCTGGGCATGGCCAAGGGGGCCATCAGCCGGTCCAGGCAGCGGGCGGTCGAGGGGGTCGTTCAGCCCGACTGCCTGCCTCTCTTCCGCGGTTACATCCGAGCCAGGGTGTCCATGGAGATGGAGCACGTGGTGTCCACCGGTACGCTCGCGGCCTTCCGTGAGAGGTGGGCGCCGGAAGGACTGGAGTGCACTGGGAACAGAATTTATTTTAATTTGGTAAAGTTCCCAGGTTAATTTGAACATGTGTGGGTTCTAGTGCCCTTACAAAAGGGGGGCACTTGATGTAAAGTTCTTACAAAAATAGTTGTAGAGCTGTTGCGTTGTGAGTGGCTTAGCCAGTCATGTGATGTTCACAAGACTCAATAAAACCCCAACCAGTTGGGTTCGGGGGATCCACGATGAGGCAGGTGGCTGTGGGCCTGGTGGATGAACTGGTCATGTGTCATGTGATTGTTAAACCTTTGCTAATAAACCAACTAGTTCTTAATAGCAATGTGTTGCTATGAATTTTTAAGCAAAGAACCCATGAAGCAAATACATTACATAAACAGAGACTCGCCCCCGAGATAGTGACTGAGCACTGTAGTGTTCGATGGCAGGATGACCCAGATGGGCCAAATGCCTCTTTGGTCTAAACTTACCTCTGAGATCTCCGTTACCAGCTCCTTTCATTGCTTGCCACTTGTATTCTCCATCAGTTACAGACCTTTCAAAGACTTTCTTTTGCCTGCGTAAATAGTAAATAGATTTAAGCTTTGTGTGTGTTTTTTTTTTGGCTGAGTGGCAGCTATCAATAATGCAAATTTCTCCACATGAATCTATAAAATAACATCAAAAGAATCAGCTCCTGAGATCAATTACCAATTTGCTGTCTCTCGAACTATCTCAAGACAGTGAAACACCAGAAATGCTGTGTGCAAGGGGAGACAAGAAGGTAACAATGCTGAAACAGCACTTCGTAAGGGAGAGCACGATAAAGTTATTTGTCAAATCAGAGAACGGTCGGACTCTGCTCCAACCTCAGGAGAGCACCTCCTACTGCACCAGTGTGATATTTCTCCCACTTCCCACATCAGCCTTCCTGTGGCCAATTACTGCCAAATTCGATAAGGTCCACGGAGTCAGCCGTGGCTCAGTGGGCAGCACCCTCACCTCTGAGTCAGAAGGTTGTGAGTTCAGAGTCCCACTCCAGGGACTTGAGCACAAAAATCTAGGCTGACACTCCCAGTGCAGTGTTGAGGGAGTGCCGCACTGTCGGAGGTGCTGTCTTTCAGATGAGATGTCTGCTCTCTCAGGTGGGAGTAAAAGATCCCATGGTGCTATTTTGAAGATGAGCAGGGGAGTTATCCCCGGTATCCTGGGCCAATGTTTATCCCTCAATCAACATCGCTAAACAAAACAAATAAACGGTTAAACCATAGTGCATCTGATGGAATTGGACAGGTTAGATACAGGAAGAATGTTCCCAATGTTGGGGAAATCCAGAACCAGGGGTCACAGTCTAAGGATAAGGGGTAAGCCATTTAGGACCGAGATGAGGAGAAACTTCTTCACTGAGAGAATTGTGAACCTGTGGAATTCTCTACCACAGAAAGTTGTTGAGGCTAGTTCGTTAGATATATTCAAAAGGGAGTTAGATGTGGCCCTTACGGCTAAAGAGATCAAGGGGTATGGAGAGAAAGTAGGAATGGGGTACTGAAGTTGCATGATCAGCCATGATCATATTGAATGGTGGTGCAGGCTCGAAGGGCCGAATGGCCTACTCCTGCACCTATTTTCCATGTTTCTATCACCGAACAGCAGTCAACAATATACTGTGAGAGGCAGGGCAGAGAGAGACAGAATCCGAGAGGCAGCCGGAGATGTAGATGAACAGGAGAAATAATTCAGGCTCAAGTACCACAGTCTTTACTCTTTATCGATGAGCAAAGCTGCAGAACATCACTTGCGGTAATCTGGTTTGAAATTGTTTCTAATCTTTTATTCCTGTACTTGTAGAATATTCTACATACTTTGACGAGAACTTTGATAATCTTTGAAGTGGTTAACGCTTGAAAAGACAACCCAGGGAATCGATTGTAAATAGTTCCCAGCGCATCTAATCCTCCAGTTCACATTTAGTGCATTGTGCAGCCTTGTCACGCAGTTACAGATAACCTCAGCTCTGACCCTTGACTTCAGACTTGGAGAGGAGTCTTGTGTGCTTCAGTGAGTATTAGAAGCCAGATGCCAGCTGGGTATTATCAATTAATTCTTCAAATTACAATTACTTTATTGCTAGGCAGTTTTGATTTGAAGATTATAGAGAAGACGGTTATTGCCTGTTAATTTCTTTCTTCAGCCAATCACTTTTAATTCACTGTGCGTATACGATAGGCCAAGCCTGTAGTTATGTAAAAGGAGCATTTGTCGGTGTGTCATAATTTCTACAGAGTTGTGAGTGAGGCCCAATCCCAGCCAATAATCCGAAAACCAACACTCCTAAAATAACACATTATCCGGTCATGATCACGTTGCTGTTTTTGGGAGCTTGCTGTGCGCAAATTGGCTGCTGCGTTTCCCACATTACAACAGTGACTTCACTTCAAAAAGTACTTCATTGGTTGTGAAGCGCTTTGGAACGTCCAGAGGTTGTGAAAAGCGCTATATAAATGCAAGTCTTTTATTTTTCGAGATCGCATGACCGAACTCTAGTCTGCGTTGAATGAACTATCTCCGCAGGGCAGCATTAAGGGGTCACTGCAATTAGGTTCCGTGCTCGTGGGCTACGAGGGGAAAAATCAGCCGGGGTCCCTGTTTTGCATTGCTACCCGGTGATCCGTGCTCCAAAGTGTGTGCGTATGTGGATGTAGGCTTGGCTGTGATGCTCCCCATGGTGGAATAGCCCAGTGGCACTAATTGCCTAGCCTCACACGTGCAGAATGAGAACTTTGGCGAGGTACTATGGTGAGTACAACCTGAAGGAACAAACCTTCCTCGCAAACAGTGGGCAACCATCAACCGCCTCAGAACCGGTCACGGTGGATGCTGCCACCTTCTCCATCGGTGGAAGATTAAAGCCTCCCCATCGTGCGACTGTGGAGCTCCTAATCAGACCCTGGAGCACATCATCGAGCACTGCCCTCAGAGTGAATTCGCAGGCAGCCTACAAGATATCCACGCTGTTACACCGGAAGCTTTGGCTCTGGACATCTGACTTGGATATTGACGTTTGATTTGATTTGCTAATGCCACACGGAAGAAGAAGACGAGGGTGAGGAAGCAGGGAACCGTATCCCAATGAGCGAAAGTGACGGAGAACTGTGACATCCTCACGGTCGTGGAACGGGATGGGGGGGGCAATGATGATGGATTTAGCAGTGCGAAAGCCTGAGTCAATCTGCGCGTGTGTCCGAGCCACTGCTTCGGTTGTCAAAGCATTCCGTTGGGCGGCGGCCACTTCAATATTGAACCGAGGGTGCTGCGCCTGTTTCAGGCCCGTTTGTTAAATGCGACCGCTTTCCTGGTTCTCCAGCAGCCTAACTGGCAGTCCTTAAAGGGCTGCTGCAGGCGGCCAAAGGAACAGTCAGGGAACTTCTTTGGTACTTACCTCAATATGGAGCTGCAGCTCCCGACTCCACACTAGTACAACGTGCCGCAGAGGCCCGTGCCTCCCCCCCGTTCCCTTCCTACCACCCCTCCTGCCCCACGCCCCCCACCCCTTACCACCTTCCCTCTCCCTTGCCCTCGCCACCCTTCCCCCCTCGCCCTAGCCAACCTCCCGCCCCCCCGTGCCCTACCCCCTACCATCACTCCTCCCTCAATCTAGCCACCCTCCCCCGCTCCCCCCCACCCCCACCCCCTACCAGCCTCCCCCCCATGCTCTCGGCGACGAGGCTCGAGGTGCTCAGCGCCCTCCCGGATGCACTTCCTCCACTTAGGGCGCTCTTTGGCCAGGGACTCCCAGGTGTCGATGGGGATGTTGCATTTTATTAAGGAGGCTTTGAGGGTGTCCTTGAAGAGTTTCCTCTGCCCACCTGGGGCACGCTTGCCGTGAAGGAGTTCCGAGTAGAGCGCTTGCTTTGGGAGTCTCGTGTTGGGCATGCGGACAATGTGGCCCGCCCAGCAGAGCTGGTCGGGTGTGGTCAGTGCTTCGATGCTGGGGATGCTGACCTTACACTAAACATCCGTAAGACAAAAGTCCTCCACCAGCCTGACCCCGCCTCACAGCACTGCCCCCCCCACCCCCCCCAGTCACCAGGACTTATCTATGGGATAAAACAAGACAGCAACTGTGGAGAGAAACAGAGTTAATGTTTCAGGTTGGTGACCCTTGGTCAGAACTGGAAAAAGTTCGAGATGCAACAGGTTTTAAGCAGGGAGAAGGAGGGAGGGGAGGAAAGGACAAAAGGGGAGGTCTGTGATAGGGTGGAAGGCAGGAGAGATTAGAGAGGCAAAAGGGATGATGGTGTGAGGGAAAGGGAAGATGCTAAAGAAAGAAAGACTTGCATTTATATAGAGCCTTTCACGGCCACCGGACGTCTCAATGCACTTTCCAGCCAATAAAGTACCTTTTGGAGTGTAGTCACTGTTTGGACATCCCAAGGCACCTTGCAGCAACTTTTGAACATTAGTCACTGTTGTAATGTGGGAAATGCAGCAGCAAATTTGCGCACAGCAAGCTCCCTCACACAGCGATGTGATGATGACCAGAAAATCTGTTTTTTTGGTATGTTGATTGAGGGATAAATATTGGCCCAGGACACCGGGAAGAACTCCCCTGCTCTTCGAAATAGTGCCATGGGATCTTTTACGTTCACTTGAGAGAGCAGATGGTTTAACGCCTCATCCAAAAGATAGCATCTCCACCAGCGCAGTGCGACGGGAATGGCAGAATCATCAACAGCTTCCATGTGAAATAGAGGGGCAGGGGTTATGGCCTGAAATTGTTGAACTCGATGTTGAGTCTGGTCGGCTGTAACGTGCCTAATCGAAGTGCTCTGCGCTTCATTGGATCGACGGGACGTTAGGCAGCCTGCCCAAATTGATGCAGAGCAGAGTGGCGAGCAGCCTCTGGAGACATGACCGCTTGGCCCAGCAATAAGGCGGGAGACCCGTGTGTCGGGGCTTCAGGCTTGGGTGCAGGACAGCAGCACGCTGTCAGCCAGGCGACTGAGCATGAGCCTGCAACAGATCCTGCATCTTCAGAAGCTCCGCTGGGCGGGCCACATTGTCCGCATGCCAGACACGAGACTCCCAAAGCAAGCGCTCTACTCGGAACTCCTTCACGGCAAACGAGCCAAAGGTGGGCAGAGGAAACGTTACAGGGACACCCTCAAAGCCTCCCTGATAAAGTGCAACATCCCCATCGACACCTGGGAATCCCTGGCCAAAGCCCGCCCTAAGTGGAGGAAGTGCATCCGAGAGGGCGCTGAGCACCTCGAGTCTCGTCGCCGAGAGCATGCAGAAATCAAGCGCAGGCAGCGGAAGGAGTGTGCGGCAAACCAGTCCCACCCTTCCTTTCCCTCAACGACTATCTGTCCCACCTGTGACAGAGACTGTGGCTCTCGTATTGGACTGTTCAGCCACATAAGGACTCGTTTTCAGAGTGGAAGCAAGTCTTCCTCGATTCCGAGGGACTGCCTATGATGATGGGAGAAAATCTGGGATCAGAATTAGCGCGCCGAAGGTTCGAAACAATTGTATGCAGTTTAGCTTCACAGTGAAGGGCAGAGAAATTGATAGCCAGCGGAAAAATTAAAACAACAGACATGAATTTAGACAAATAGCAAATATCCTTTAATTGTTTTATAATGCAACCTTCTGTTTAAATTATGTAACGTTAGTTCAAATATCAATAACGTGTTCCAACACGAGCAAAACAAATCAAATTAATGTTTCCTTTTCCAATACGCTCAAATCAATTAATTCGTCTGTTAAATGAATTTTTGCATTGGAGCAGCAAAATCTATTTTGTTTTATTTACATAATATTTCGAGCTGCAAATTCCAATTAAGTCAACGCTTTCTTCACCAAGATTACACACTTCATCACGCTGACAACCCAGCTTACACAGCCAAACCGTGCATCGTGCCCTGAACTGCGACTGCTGCTCAAGACTAAATCGGCCCGTCAAACCAACTCGACTACATCTCGCATCGGCGCAAAATACGTACTTCCCTCAAAACCCAACAACTTGAATTCATATAAAGAAAGAAAGACTTGCATTTATATAGCGCCTTTCACGACCACCAGACGTCTCAAAGTGCTTTACAGCCAATGATGTACTTTTTGGAGTGTAGTCACTGTTGTAATATGTGAAACGCAGCAGCCAATTTGTGCTCAGCAAGCTCCCACAAACAGCAATGTGATAATGATCAGATAATCTGTTTTTGTTACCTTGATTGAGGGATCAATATTGGCCCAGGACACTGGGGATAACTCCCCTGTTCTTCTTCGAAATAGTGTCATGGGATCTTTTACATTCACCAGAGAGAGCAGATGGGGCCTCGGTTTAAAGTCTCATCCGAAGGACGGCACCTTCAACAGTGCAGCGCTCCCTCAGCACTGCACTGAAGTGTCAGCCGAGATTTATCTGCTCAAGTTCCTGGAGTGGGACTTGAACCCACAACCTTCTGACTCAGAGGCGAGAGTGCTGCCCACTGAGCCACAGCTGACACACAACGCCCTTAACGTAATTAAACCTCCCAAATCGATTCGCAGGGGCGTTATCAGAATAAAAAATAATTTGACACTGAGTCACATTGGAGATGTTAAGGCAGGTGACCAAAAGCTTGGTCGAAGAGGTAGGTTTTAAGGAGTGTTTTAAAAGAGGAAAGAGAAGTGGAGAGGCGGAGAGACTCAGAGAGGGCGGTTCAGAGCTTAGGCACGACCGCCAATGGTGGAGCGATCAAAATCGGGGATGTTTAAAAGGCCAGAATAGACGGAACACAGAGGTCGCTGGGGATTATAGGGCTGGACGACATCACAAAGATAAGGAGGGATGAGGCCATGGAGGATTTGAATACAAGGATGAGGATCGATTAAGATAGATGCAATTAGGTGTGTGTGTGATCACACACCAGCGTATCCATCACAGTTCAATGTCATATTGAGGCGGTGCGACAAAGGTGCATTAGATTGATTCCAGGGATGAGAGGGTTGTCCTATGATGAGAGAGTGTGTAGAATGGGCCTATACTGTCTGGAGTTTGGAAGAATGAGAGGTGATCTCACTGAAACACACAAGATCCTAAGTGGATTGACAGGGTAGATGCTGAGAGGTTGTTTCCCCCTGGCTGGAGCGTCTAGAACTAGGGGCACTGTCTCAGGATAAGGGATCGGCCATTTAGGACTGAGAGATGAGGAGGAATTTTTTCACTCAGAGGGTGGTGAATCTTTGGAAGTCTCTGCCCCAGAGAGCTGTGGAAGGTGAATCGTTGCGTATATTCAAAGCTGAGACCGATAGATGTTTGGACTCTAAGGGAATCAAGGGATACAAAGATTAGTAGGAAAGCGGGTTGTGTAGAGGACACAGAAAGGCTGCAAAGACATTTAGATAGGTTAAGCGAATGGGCTAAGGTTTGGCAGATGGAATACAACTTCGGAAAGTGTGAGGTCATCCACCTTGGGGAAAAAAAACAGTAAAAGGGAATATTATTTGAATGGGGAGAAATTACAACATGCTGAGGTGCAGAGGGATCTGGGGGTCCTTGTGCATGAATCCCAAAAAGTTAGTTTGCAGGTGCAGCAGGTAATCAGGAAGGCAAATGGAATGTTGACCTTCATTGCGAGAGGGATGGAGTACAAAAGCAGGGAAGTCCTGCTGCAACTGTATAGGGTATTGGTGAGGCCGCACCTGGAGTACTGCGTGCAGTTTTGGTCACCTTACTTAAGGAAGGATATACTAGCTTTGGAGGGGGTACAGAGACGATTCACTCGGCTGATTCCGGAGATGAGGGGGTTATCTTATGATGATAGATTGAGTAGGCTGGGTCTTTACTCATTGGAGTTTAGAAGGATGAGGGGTGATCTTATAGAAACATTTAAAATAATGAAAGGGATAGACAAGATAGAGGCAGAGAAGTTGTTTCCACTGGTCGGGGAGACTAGAACTAGGGGGCACAGCCTCAAAATACGGGGGAGCCAATTTAAAACCGAGTTGAGAGGAATTTCTTCCCCAGAGGGTTGTGAATCTGTGGAATTCTCTGCCCAAGGAAGTAGTTGAGGCTAGCTCATTGAATGTATTCAAGTCACAGATAGATAGATTTTTAACCAATAAGGGAATTAAGGGTTATGGGGAGCGGGCGGGTAAGTGGAGCTGAGTCCATGATCTTGTTGAATGGCGGAGCAGGCTCGAGGGGCTAGATGGCCTACTCCTGTTCCTAATTCTTATGTTCTTATGTTCTTATATGGAGATTGGGCGGGAAAGTGGAGTTGAGCTAGAAGATCAGCCGTAGTCTTATTGAGTGGCAAAGCAGGCTCGAGGGGCCAAATGGCCGACTCCTGGTCTGAACTCTTGCACTGAACAAGAAACAATCATTGCCCACTGTTTTTTTCTACTCTTGTGGAGCAACCGAGGGTAAACAAGCAGCTGCCAATCTGGAGCGAGACAATTGGCCTCTAACTGACCTCAAGATGCACTTACTTACAGCAATGAGACCTTGTGGCTCTAAAGGGAAGAGTGCTACTAACTGAGCCAAGCTAACAGCTTAACGGATGGAGAAGTGTGGGAAACATGTGGCCTATTTCGTGTTATGTTCTCCGAGTGGGCAACGCTCTATGCTGGGAGCAAAATTGGATAATAATACCTCCTACGGGTCTCCAATGAGGTTTTATGGGTGCACTGGTCAGACCAGACATGAAACAGTTGAATTAATTGATTTGACATGAAAATGGCGGCCTCTGACCCGAAGGCCGCGATGTGCGCACGCATCCAGCGAGGCCACGAAGCACGTGGGCCGAGAATTAGCTTTTCCCATCTGTCAAAAGTTCTATGGACAGATTCTATGCAGCCCCACAGGAAGGACATTAGCGAGGCGTAGATTGGGCTATTTCCCCAAGTCTTGCCCAGAGAATGTCCTTCAAACTCTTACATCTGGTAAAAGCAGCAGCTTACATTACTTTTACCAGCGTAACACTTTTAAAAAGTAGAAAAATTAAATTTGATCATTCGTTTTTCTATTAAAAGCTCTGCCCATTAAGGTAAGTTTATTTTTAGCTCTATTAAAAAAGCATTCCAAAAAATATCCTGAAATTCCGATAGAAGTCTTCCCGTGGGCAAACTAAAGAAAAAAGGTAAAACTACTGCGCACTTACCTGTTGCTGCTGCACCCGCTTGAACCTGAGGCCTTCACTCCTACGCATCGGAGCACGTGCACGTCAGGACATGCGCAGGGCTGGAGCTGGAGTCACATGGCTCTGGGCAGCCAATCAAGGTACAGTATTTTCTCATTCATGATAATGGGAACTCCGTAAGTTGGCGTTCCCATTGTTATGAATGAGAAACCCTCCCAAACACACAGAAAATCAATAAAAAATGGAAAAATACACGACATATTTAAGAATCATTTAAATTAAAGTTTGTATAAAAAATAATATGTTCCCGACTTTTTTTAAAGATGCCTTAAAATAAACTTATCGTCGTGGGGAAGTTTTTTAACAATGAAATATGTTTTCATATGTGTTTATTTAATTTAATTTTAATGTTTATATGTATTTTTAAACACTTGGGCCTGCAACAGTAGGCTATGTGCCGGCTTTTTCAGGTGCAAGATTTTAAAGGACATTTGTAGGGCAAGATATGTGTAAATATCGGAAATCTTGCCCTGCAAGTGTCCTTGCTCCCGAGATATGGAGGATCTGTCAAGCTGAAACACGGCTTTTCCGATGCCTTCCTGAATTGTAGGAACTTCGTACGGACCCGGGACATCGGAATTTCAGAGCCATTGTTTTTTTCTAAAAGATTTAATTACGTTTAATTTCAATTAATTTTAAATACGTGAGGTGGTTTTAAAATTTATTGTGCTGTGTTTCTTGCTTTCGGGGAGTTTTCTTGTTGATAGTAATGGGTACTCGTACAAATGGAGTTCCCTTTATTATCAATGAGAATACTGGCTAGTGATTGGTTGTCCAGGCCCACGTGACTCCAGCAGATGCGTTTGGACGTGGAGCCATACAGGAGGGCGGGTATGGACCATGTACAGTAGACACCTCAGTTCGCTGGAGAAATGCACCAACAATGTCTCTGCAAGATCCTGCAAATCCCCTGGGAGGACAGACACACCAACGTTAGCGTCCCCGACCAGGCCAACATCCCCAGCATTGAAGCACTGACCACACTTGGTGAGCTCCGCTGGGCAGGCCACATTGTTCGCATGCTAGACACGAGACTCCCAAAGCAAGCGCTCTACTCGGAACTCCTTCATGGCAAACGAGCCCAAGGTAGGCAGAGTAAACGTTTCAATGGCACCCTCAAAGCCTCCTTGATAAAATGCAACAACCCCACCGATACCTGGGGGTCCCTGGCCAAAGACCTCCCTAAGTGGAGGAAATGTATCCGGGATGACGTGGCCTCTTCTCCCCAGCACATGGTGAGTACCATGGCTGCCACCACGCTGACCTTCCACACTGAACTCCAGAGGACCGCTGACCCTCTCAATGCCTGTCGCCAACCAAGCAGCAGACCACCTACCATCAAGGGCGCTACTCAGCGCCAAGCTTGCAGCCAACACCTCGCCGAAGGCAACTAGGCCCATACAGTTGTCCTGGACCCCCCTTGCCACTAGACCAAGACCTCGCTCAGCTAAGCTCATGTGGTAGTCGGTGTGTAATGGCCACCCCATGTTAAAAGAACTCACGCACAGTCATCTTCCATTCATTTAATATGAAGTTCGGGACCTGGAACATCAGGACCCTAATGGACAACTCCAACAGCGACAAGCCGGAATGCCGCACCGCCATAGTTGCCCGGGAACTTAAGATGCTTTGACATTGACATCGCCGCCCAAAGTGAGACCCGGCGGGCGGGGGAAGACCAGCTCAAGGAACAAGGTGGAGGTTACACCTTATTCTGGAAAGGAAAACCAGAGGAAGAACGCTGCCTTCACGGAGTCAGCTTCGCCATCAAAAATGAGCTGGTCGACCGCCTCAAAGACTCCCCCTATGGGGTTAACGTACGTCTTATGACCCTTCGTCTTACCCTATCCCGGAACCAATGCACCACAGTCATCAGTGTGTGTACGCCCCAACACTCGATGCAACGGATGAGGCTAAAGAGGGTTTTTATTCCAACCTCAAGACATCGCTGTCCCATGTCCCCATGGGGGCAACAATTTGATCATCCTAGGTGACGTTAATGTTAGTGTCGGCAAAGACACAGCCCTCTGGGGAGGCGAGATTGGCAGAGAGGGGGTAGGGAAAGCCAACTCCAGCGGTACCCTACTCCTGACAAAATGTCTGGAACACGAACTCCTTATCACCAACACTCTGTTCCGCCAGAGGGATAAATACAAGGCATCGTGGCAACACCCTCGCTCCAAACACTGGCACCTGCTGGACTATGTCATCGTCCAAGCCAGGGATCGCAAGGATGTGCGCATCACCTGTGCCATGACAGGAGCTGACGACTGCTGGACGGACCAGTGCCTAATCCGATCCATCATTGGCATCAACATAGCCCTAAAGCAGAGGGGGCAGCAGAAACAGTGCTGCAAAAAAGTTAATACTGGGGCACTTAAAGACCCAGCTAAGAGAGCCCTATACAGCCCGCACCGCACAGCTAACCTGGCGTGCCTTGATGACCCTGAGATGCTCAATGCCCACAGCGCTTGGTCTGCCCTCCAGACCTCCATAACCAGTGCCTGTGAAGAGACACTTGGTTACTCAACCAGAAAACACCAGGACTGGTTTGATGAAAACGATCAGGAGATCCAAGAACTAATAGATCGTAAGCGCAGAGCATTTCTGAGCCTCAAGCAACAACCCAACTCGGGAGCTACAAAGCAACGTTACAGACGGCTCAAGGCTGAGGTCCAACAAAAAACCCGGGACCTAAAGAACAGGTGGTGGATGGAGAAAGGCCAGGTGATACAACAACTAGCTGACAGCCAAGATATGCGAGGATTCTTCATTGCAGTCAAGGCCACCTATGGTCCAAACTCCCAAGGCCCCACCCCACTCCTGGCCAAGAACTGGGAAATGCTCATCAAGGACACCGAGGCTGTCAGGGCCCGCTGGAAGGAGTACTTTGAAGATCTCCTCAATCGAGACTCTGCCTTTGACTCGAGTGTTTTCAACTCCATCCCGCAGCATGCAACCCACCACCACCTCGGTGAAACCCCAACGCTGCACAAGGTCGGCAAAACCATAAAAAACCTCAAGAATAACAAGGCTACGGGTCTGGATGGAATTCCTGCTGAGGCGTTAAAATATGGTGGAGAGGCGTTGTTGGTGCGGATACATGACTTTATCTCTCTCAGTTAGAGGGAGGAGAGCATGCCGGGAGATCTCAGAGATGCGGTGATCGTGTCCATTTTTAAAAAGGGGAACAAATCCGACTGCGGCAACCACAGGGGAATCTCCCTGCTGTCAACCACTGGGAAGGTTGTCGCTAGAGTTCTCCTCAACCGTCTTCTCCCTGTGGCCGAGGAGCTCCTCTCAGAGTCACAATGCGGATTTGGTCCCCTACGGGGAACAATGGACACGATCTTTGCAGCACGACAACTGCAGGAAAAATGCAGAGAGCAGCGCCAGCCTTTATACATGACCTTTTTCGATCTCACAAAGGCCTTTGACACTGTCGACCGTGAGGATCTATGGAGCGTCCTCTTCCGTTTTGGATGCCCCCGAAGGTTTGTCAACATCCTTCGCCTGCTCCATGACGACATGCAGGCCGTGATCCTTACAAACCCATTCCACGTCCGGACCGGGGTCAAACAGGGCTGCGTCATCGCTCCAACCCTCGTGCTAATCTTCCTCGCTGCCATGCTCCACCTCACTGTCAACAAGCTCCCCGCTGGAGTGAAACTAAACTACAGAATCAGTGGGAAGCTGTTAAACCTGCGCCACCTCCAGGCCAGATCCAAGATCACCGTCGTTGAACTGCAGTACGTGGACGACGCCTGCGTCTGCAGACGTTCTGAGGCTGAACTTCAGGATATAGTCGATGTATTCACCGAGGCATATGAAAGCATGGGCCTTACACTTAACATCCGTAAGACAAAGGTCCTCCACCAGCCCGTCCTCACCGCATAGCACTGCTCCCCCAGTCATCAAGATTCACGGTGCGGCCCTTGACAACGTGGACCATTTCCCATACCTCGGGAGCCTCTTGTCAACAAAGGCAGACGTTGATGCGGAGAGTCAACATCGCCTCCAGTGCGCAAGTATGGCGATCGGCCGCCTGAGGAAAAGAGTGTTCAAAGACCAGGACCTCAAACCTACCACCAAAAGCTCACGGTCTACAGGGGTGCAATACTACCCGCCCTCCTGTATGGATCTGAGGCATGGACGATGTATAGAAGACACATCAAGTCGTTGGAGATATATCACCAACAATGTCTCCGCAAGATCCTGCAAATCCCCTTGGAGGACAGACGCACCAACATCAGTGTCCTCGCCCAGGCTAACATCCCATGCATTGAAGCACTGACCACACTCGACCAGCTTCGCTGGACAGGCCACTTAGTTCACATGCCAGACACGACACTCCATAAGCAATTGCTCTACGCAGAGCTCCATCATGGCAAATGAGCCAAAGGTGAGCAGTGGAAACGTTACAAGGACACCCTCAAAGTCTCCCTGGTGAAGTGCGATATCACCACTGACACCTGGGAGACCCTGGCCGAAGACCGCCCGAGGTGGAGAAAGTGCATCCGGGAGGGCGTTGAGTTCTTCGAGTCTCAACGCAAAGAGCGTGAAGAGGTCAGGCGCAGACAGCGGAAGGAGAATGCGGCAAACCAGTCCCACTCCCCGCTCCACCCCCCACCCCCCGCTTCCCCCGACGAATGTCTGTCCCACCTGTGACAGGGACTGTGGCTCTCGTATTGGACTGTTCAGCCACCAAAGGACTCACTTTAGGAGTGGAAGCAAGTCTTCCCCGATTCCGAGGGACTGCCTATGATGATGATGATGGTGCATCCAGGAGGGCGCTGAGCACCTCGAGTCTTGTCGCCGAGAGCGTGCAGAAACCAAGCGCAGACAGCGGAAGGAGCGTGCGGCAAACCTGTCCCACCCACCCCTTCCCTCGACGACTATCTGTCCCACCTGTGACAGGGACTGTGGCTTCCCGTATTGGACTGTTCAGCCAGCTAAGGACTCATTTTTAGAGTGGAAGCAAGTCTTCCCCGATTCCCAGGGACTGCCTATGATGATGCTGATTGTACGTGGAAGACATGTTTCCCGCGAATGAAGGCCTCCGACCGCAGGTATTTCCGTAGATTTTTTTTCGGGTCGGAGGTGTTCGTACGAAGGAAGCCTCCGGCCACAAGTTTTGGCCCGATGTTTTCAGTTCTGGCCACTGCCCCAGACAAAAAGCACGCACTTGCACCGGAGTGGCTGCAGAGAACAGCAAAAATGGTGTGACGGTAATGAGCTATACGCAATAATTAGAGAAGCCTACACTCTAGAGGGAAAGCTACTCGGGGGCTGTCTGATCAAAGTACATAAAATATGAACTTCAAATGCCAAGGTAAGTGCAGAATGTTATTTCAAAGTAACCAGGAGAGTATAGCCGGAGCACATAAATAAAAGGCAATAAGGGTACATTTAAAACTATAAAGAAGAACAAAATAACTTGTATTTATAGAATAATACAACGATGAAGGAGGCCATTTGGCCCATTGGGTCTGCGACGACTCTTTCGAAGAACAATCCAGTTGGTCCCACTTGCATTTCCCTGTAATTTTTCCCTTCCAATATTTATCCCCTTCCCTTTGAAGGCTGCTGTTGGCGCTGCCTCCGTCACCTTGTCAAGCAGTGCATTGCAAATTCTAACCACTCGCTGTGCAAAATAAAGGTTTTCCCTCACGTTCCCTGAGGGCCAAAAATCTATCGATCTCAGTCTTGCATGTACTCAACGATTCAGCTCGCTGGGCCAGAGAATTCTAAAGATTCACGACCCTCAGTGAAGAAAGTCCACCTCACCTCGGGCGTAAATGGCCGACCCCCTTATCCTGAGACTGTGCCCCCTGGTTCTAGACTTTCCAGCCTGTTGGTCACAGCCTCTCAGCATCTACCCTGTCGAGCCCCCTCAGAATCGCATATGTTTTGTCGGTAAGTCCTAACTCCCGACACTTTCAAAAAAAACTTGCAGCAGCCTTTGAAAACCAGCTAAGTTTTTGGCAGCATTTCCAAGACGGTGTTAAATATTTTTTAGGTAGAGGCATTATCCTAGGCCTCTACAGGACCTCTCCTGTCTTTGGTAAACATCAGAGCTTCAGATCTCATTTGAGATTTAAATTATGGAGTATATTTATTTTACAAAATGCAAATCAGTGAATAACTAACTGTGATCTAATACATATATATGTTTACAGTACAAATCCTATCAACTGGCTCGACAGGAAAAATAATACTCTCATACCAATCCTTTCTTTTATAGAATACTTTTACATACACCGTGTTTCTTTGGTTTTATTTGTCATCACTGTGGAATCTGGTAGACAGCTATGGAATCATAAATATCGGCAAAAAACAGTCGCTGGAACTTCTCAATCTTAAATAGTTGTCAGTCACAATTGAAAATAATTGGGTAGAATACATGTAACCTGAGAGAGCATCCAAAAGATGGCACCTTCAACAGTGCAGCACTCCCTCAGTACCAGCACTGAGAGTGTCGGCCTAGAGATAAGCCTTGCATCTATATTTGGCCAATATTGGCTCGGTGGCTCCGACAAGCTTAGCGTGAAACTTGTAACACTAGTATTGTGTCAGCCTTGGCTCAGTGGGTAGTGCTCTCACTTCTAGTCCAGACAATTGATGGTTTGAGTCCAACTCCAGAGACATGAGCACAGAAATCCAGTCTGACACTCTCAGTGCAGTGCTGAGGGAGTGCTGCACTGCCGGAGGTGCCGTCTTTCAGATGAGACGTTAAACCGAGGCCCCGTCTGCTCTCTCAGGTGGACGTAAAAGATCCCATGGCACTATTTTGAAGAACAGCAGGGGAGTTATCCCCGGTGTACTGGCCAATGTTTAGCCCTAAAACAGATTATAGCGCCATTTATATAGCGCATTCACGACCACCGGACGTCTCAAAGTACTTTGCAGCCAATGAAGTACTTTTGGAGTGTAGTCACTGTTGCAATGTGGGAAACGCAGCAGCCAATTTGCGCACAGCACGCTCCCACAAACAGCAATGTGATAATGACCCAGATAATCTGTTTTTGTTATGTTTATTGAGGGATAAATATTGGTCCAGGACACCAGGGATAACTCCCCTGCTCTTCTTTGTCATTATCTGGTCATTGTCACATTGCTCTTTGTGGGAGCTTGCTCATAGGCCGTCCCTTGGGGTCGAGGATGACTTGCTTCCACACTAACAATGAGTACTCAGGTGACTGATGAACTAATTTTAAACGGTGGAAGATGCCTGTGCGTGAATTCCTTTAACGTGGGGTGACCATTGCACACCAGCCGCCACACGGGCTTGACGGAGCAAGGTCTTGGCCCAGTGGTAAGAGGACCCAAGACGACGAGAGACCAGGCTCCGCCGCATGTGCCAATACATACACACAGACTCAAACATACTCCTACTGTCCTCCTTCCCACAGGAGCTCTCTCTACATGGAATTCATAGTACGCAATGTGAGCCTCACGCCCTCACAACCTCAGGTGTACAGGGCATCAGACTACCTTCCACAACATACAGGTACAAAAACAACAGAGGGAGACTTATGATGCGTTGCAAAGAAGCGAGGACTGCAAGGCCTTCGCAGGGAGCTTGCTGTGCACAAATTGGTTGCCATCTTCCCTTACAATCCAAGTGACTACACTTCGAAAAGTACTTCAATGGCTGTAAAGCGCTTTGGGACGTCCTGAGGTGGTGAAAGGCGCTATATCAATGCTTCATAAAGTCTTTTTTATGCCCGGTACAAGATTCTGGCTGCAGCTGACTCCTAACCTCCTTATGTATCGTGACTGGATTCAAAAGGATGGTCACCAAAGAGGAGTTTAACAACCCAAAAATCTGTATCTTTGTCACACAGACAACATGCAGCCTTTTTATCGGTAAGAAAAACAAGTTATTACCATGCAATTTTTAGCACCTTGGACAACGGCCTAACCTTGTTTTTTTCTCATAGTAAGAATATAGAATTAACTACCCATATCAAGGCCAGTACTAATGGGTAAGCAAATGAGATCAGCATAGGATAGGGCACAAGGATCACGCAAAACTGTTCTGGATTATCAAGCAATCAGAAAGTAAAAACTTAAGAACATAAGAATTAGGAGCAGGAGTCGGCCTTTTGGCCCCTCAAGCCTGCTCCGCCATTCAATAAGATCATGGCTGATCTTCGAACTCAACTCTACTGTGTCAGGCGTGGCTCAGTGGGCAGCACCCTTGCCTCTGGGTCAGAAGGTTGTGGGTTCAAGTCCCACTCCAGGAACTTGAGCACATAAATCTAGGCTGACACTCCAGTGCAGTGCTGAGGGAGTGCAGTGCTGTCTTTCGGATGAGGCATTAAACCTTCTGCTCTCTCAAGTGGATGTACAAGATCCCATGGCACTTTTTCGAAGAAGAGCAGGTGAGTTATCCGGGTGTCCTGGCCAATATTTATCCCTCGATCAACATATCAAAAAAACAGATTATCGGGTGATTATCACATTGCTGTTTGTGGGAGCTTGCTGTGCGCAAATTGACTGCCACGTTTCCCACATTACATCACTGACTACTCTAAAAGTACTTAATTGGCTGTAAAGCACTTTGAGACCGTCAGGTGGTCGTGAAAGGTGCTATATAAATCCAAGTCTTTCTATTTTTACTTTCCCACCTGATGCCCATAACCCTTGATTCCCTTAAGAGTCCAAAAATCTATCGATCTCAGCCTTGAGTGTACTCAATGACACAGCATCCACAGCCCTCTGGGGGCAGAGAATTCCAAAGTTTCACAACCCTCTGAGAGAAGGAATTCCGCCTCACCTCAGTCCGAAATGGCCGCGTTAACAATCCACCGATGGTTCCCGCTCCCAATCCCGTCATCCCAAATTTATGCAGACTTACTGGGAGAGAGAGAGTGGGAAAAAATGACATTCTCTGGATGCAAATGCTTCCCCTGTCTTGCAGATGTGAAATTACAATGGTTATTAGGGATGGCAGGTTGTGCTAACTATCAATATTTCAGATATACTCACACATTAGGTGACACAGTATAATATTGACAGTCCCTTATTATTAACTGTCACTTTGCATTAGTGTCAGGGCATACAGTGGAAGCAGAACCTGGCGACACAAGCCAAGGCTGATTACACATCTTGGATTCAAAGTGCAGGCTAAGATCTGTTCTCATTTGTACACATGTCGGTGTAGCACATTCTTGGAGCAATTTAAACTGCATCCAACTATTTACTTCATCAGCACCAGGCCCGCTAATGTGAATACTGACATTATCGAGGCCTTCCGATGTTTTCTGTTTATTTGGATATGTCTATCTCGGTCTTCCTCGCTCAAGCTTTTAAGACACGCCAGTCAGTCTTCAGGCATCACACTTAGCCACACATGCTAATTTCTGTGTCAAATTTAAACCAGGTTATAAACTTGTAGGAAGAAAGCAAATCATTTTTCGTGCTGGTTCCTTCTGACCTTGGGGATTTAATCGACAGAGAATTTTCTTGAGCATTTAATGACTCTCAGCATGTGGCTAGTTACAGCGACTGGACCAGGCAAGCTTAAAGAAGGCTGTTTCCAGTGGGGTTCCGCAGGGCTCATAACATAAGAATTAGGAGCAGGAGTCGGCCATTCGGCCCCTCGAGTCTGCTCCGCCATTCAATGAAATCATCTTCTACCTCAACTCCACTTTCCTGCACTCTCCCCATAATCCCTTGATTCTCTTAATATTCAAAAATCTATCGATCTCTGTCTTGAATATACTCAATGACTGAGCCTCCACAGCCCTGTCACAGAGAATTCCAAAGATTCGCCATCATCATCATTGTCGTGTATGTATGCTTGGGGTTACTAGCCACCAGGTGGTGTAACTGTTGGGAGGTCATTGGGCTGCAAGTCGTCATGTAATGTAATCACTTTGGGCCCGAATAAAGCAGAGCCAGGTTTGTACCTGTGTTCCTTTACAGTATTCAGTCTATCGAGTTATTACATACATAACAATCATCATCATAGGCAGTTCCTCGGAATCGAGGAAGACTTGCTTCCACTCTAAAAATGAGTCGTTGGGTGACTGAACAGTCCAATATGAGAACCACAGTCCCTATCACAGGTGAGACAGATAGTCGCTGAGGGTAAGGGTGGATGGGACAGGTTTGCCTCACGCTCTTTCCACTGCCTGCAGAAAGATTCACCACCCTCTGAGTGAAGAAGTTTCTCCTGATCTCAGTCCTAAATGGCCAAACCCTTATTCTGAGACTGTGACCCCTGGTTCTAGACTCCCTGCATCTACCCTGTCAAGCCCTGTAAGAATTTTGTATCTTTCAATGAGATCACCTCTCATTCTTCTAAACTCTAGAGAATATAAGCCTCGTCTACTCAATACTAGACCTCAGTGCTAGTTCTCTTGCTTTTTGTGGTATGCATCAATGATTTAGACTTCAATGTAAGAGGCATGATTCTGATGTTTGCAGATGATACAAAAATCGACTGTGTGATTGATAATGCAGAAGAAAGCTGCGGACTGCAGGAAGATATCAATGGTCTGGTCAGGTGGGCAACAAAGTCGCAAATGGAATTCAATCCGGAGAAGTATGAGGTAATGCTTTTGTGGAGGGCTAACAATGCAAGGGAATACACATTAAATGGTAGGATACTGAGAAGTGTAGTGTATGTCCACAGATCCCTGAAGGTAGCAGGACAGGTAGATAAGAAGGCATATGGGATACTTGCTTTTATTAGCCAAGGCATTGAATATAAGAGCAGGGAGGTTATGCTTTGAACTGTATAAAACACTAGTAAGGCCACTGCTAAAGTATTGTGTACAGTTCTGGTCACCACATTACAAGAAACATGTGATTACACTGGAGAGGGTGCAGAGGAGATTTACGAGGATGTTGCCTGGACTGGAGAATTTTAGCTATGATGAAAGATTGGATAGACTGGGGTTGTTTTCTTTGGAACAGAGGAGGCTGAGGGGAGACCTTATTGAGATGCATAAAATTATGAGGGGCCTAGATAGAGTGAATAGGAAAGATCTATTTCCCTTAGCAGAGGGGTCAATAACCAGGGGGTATAGAATTAAAGTCATTGGTAGAAGGTTTAGAGGGGATTTGGGGAGAAGTTTTTTCACCCAGAGGGTGGTGGGGGTCTGGAACTCACGGCCTGAAAGGGTGGTAGAAGCAGAAACCCTCATCGCATTTAGAAAGTCCTTGGATGTGCACCTGAAGTGCCGTAACCTACAGGGCTACGGACCAAGAGCTGGAGAGTGGGATTGGGCTGGATAGCTCTTTGTCGGCCGGCACGGACACAATGGGCCAAATGGCCTCCTTCTGTGCCGTAAATTTCTATGATTCTATGTTGGTATGAATCTGTATGCACCAGGTTGAAGACACCTTCACTGAAGCAAGAACATAAGAACATAAGAAATAGGAGCAGAAGTAGGTCATACGGCCCCTCGAGCCTGCTCCGCCATTCAATAAGATCATGGCTGATCTGATCTTGGCCTCAATTCCATTTTCCTGCCTGTTCCCCACAACCCTTGACTCCCCTGTAGTTAAAAAATCTATCCATCACTGCCTTTAATATATTCAATGACCCAGCCTCCACAGCTCTCTGGGGTAGAGAAATCTAAAGATTCACGACCCTTCGAGAGAAGAAATTCCTCCTCATCTCCGTCTTAAATGGGCGGCCCCTTATTCTGAAACTATTGGCCCAAGTTTGCCCCCAGGGTTAGAACGGTGCATCTCCGTGTGGTGCGCCGATTTTTTAGAACAGAAACGGTGCCTATTATTTATCTTGGTATTCTCCCCGCCGTCCAGTCGATCCAGGCTCTTAACGCAACGTAGCAGAATGCGTGGGGGGCGGTGCCAGGTCCCGGCGCTGAAAACAGTGCCGGGACCTCTGCACATGTGCGCGAGATTATGCGCGCATGTGCAGTAACTCCTCGTCCCCGAGGCTGCGTCGGAGAGGCCCGAAGCACTCCGCCCCTAGCCCTGGCCGAATGGGCTCACCGGGGCGGCGAAGATAGGATTTGGGCCTCCCTCCCGTTCAGCCGTTCCCTCTCCTCTCCCTCTCTCCACATCGTCGTTGACGAGGCCTGCCTGCCCGGCCTCTCGCTGGGGGCGGGCCCCGCCTGAAGTCCTCCATGGGAATCTGGCTGCGGCGGCAGCGAGGCCCATTCAGCCCCCCTCCCTCCCCCCGTTCTGCCCTCCTCCCTGCTCTCCCCTCTCCCTCTCTCCTCTCCCCCCTCCTCCCCCCTCCCTCCCCTCTCTCCCCCTCCTCTCCCCTCCCCTCCCCCTCCCCTCTCCCCCCTCCTCTCCCCTCCCTCCCCTCTCCCCCTCTCCTCTCCCCTCCCTCCCCTCTCCCCTGCTCCTCTCCCCTCCCTCCCCTCTCCCCCCTCCTCTCCCCTCTCTCCCCTCTCTCCCCCTCCCCCCTCCTCCACTCTCCCCCCTCCTCTCCCCTCTCCCCCCCTCCTCTCCCCTTCCTCTCCCCTCCCTCCCCTCTCCCCCGCTCCTCTCCCCTCCCTCCCCTATCACCCCTCCTCTCCCCTTCCTCCCCTCCCACCGCCCCCTCTCCTCCTCCCCCCTCTCTCCCCCCCAACCCCCCTCTCTCCCCCCACCCCTCGCTGTTAGAAACAGAGAGAGACACTGACAGAGAGAGAGAGACACTGACAGAGACAGAAAGAGAGATACTGGGGTGGGGGGGGGGGGGGCATCCCAGCATGCTGTTGGAGGGCTCCCGGTGCTGCAGTCAGTGAGTAGAAATGTAATTTTTTATTTATTGATTGATTTTTTATTATTTTTTAATTTTTAATTTTTTAATTTTTTTGATTGATTTATTGGTTGATTTATTGATTTATTTATCACTTATTATTGATGATGGCTCTTTATTAGTAAAAGTGAAGTGTTTAATGTTTGTAAAGCCCCCATTTCTCGCTCCCTACGCCTGATTTATAAGTGTAGGCAAGGTTTTTCTGAGCGTACAAAAATCTACACTTACTCCATTCTAAGTTAGTTTGGAGTAAACTTTTACTGCCTAAACTTGCAAAACAGGCGGAAGTGGCTGGACATACCCCCTTTTGAAAAAAAAAATCTGTTCTAAAATGAAACTGTTCTAACTCACTATAACTGGTGCAAACTAAATGCCGAGAATTGCAATTTCTAAGATGCTCCATTCTAAATTAGTTGCTCCAAAAAAATAGGAGCAACTCAGGCTGAAACTTGAGCCCAATGCCCCCAGTTCCAGATTCCCCTACGAGGGGTAACATCCTCTCAGCATCTACCCTGTCAAGCCCCCTCAGAATCTTATATATTTCAATAAGATCATCTCTCATTCTTCTGAACTCCAATGAGTACAGACCAAATCTACTCAACCTATCCTCATAAGACAACCCCCTCATCCCCGGAATCAACCTAGTGAATCTTCTCTGAACTGTCTCCAATGCAAGTATATACCTCCTTAAATAAGGAGACCAAAACTGTACGCAGTACTCCAGATGTGGTTTCCTCAATACCCTGTACTGTTGTAGCAGGACTTCCCTGCTTGTATGCTCCATCCCCCTTTTAATAAAGACCAACATTCCATTTGCCTGCCTAATTACTCGCTGTGGCAGAATGATATGTTGTAAATTCACATACTATAATGCCCCTATACTTTTGAAAGTGTGTAGCTACCGATTTATCATGAGCATTGCCACAGGAGATCATTTAAAGGCCAGTATCACCTGTCTGATTTAAAGAGCCGCTGTGATTATGACCGGATTCAACGCTTAATTGTTCATTCATCTCAACCAGGGCGAAATCATGCTGTGTGATATTAATCCAGGAACAGGTCAGTAAAGGATTTAAAGAAATGAATTAACATTGTTAGTTAAAATAATGGCCAAAGGAATATCATTCAATGGTACTTAAATGTTCATATACTAATGACACATAGGACAATTTCACCCCATATGGCTCCCCCTGGGTTAACTATGTTCTCAATTCCTCTTAATAGAGATCAACTTAAAAAAAAATCTATTGTACTGCCCTGATTATAATTAATTCAAGATCACCCATCACCGCTGTGCTTTCTGACCTACATTGGCACCCAGTTAAACAACGTCTCGATTTCAAAATTCATATCCTTGTTTACTAATCACTCCATGGACTTACCCCTTGCTATCTCTGTAATCGCCTCCAGCCTCACAACCCCACAAGATGTCTGCACTCCTGTAATTCTGCCCTCTTGAACATCCCTGATTATAATCGCTCAACCATTGGTGGCCGTGCCTTCTGTTTCCTGGGCCCCAAGCTCTGGAACACCCTCCCTAAACATCTCCGCCTCTCTTTCCTCCTTTAAGATGCTCCTTAAAACCTACCTCTTTGACCAAGCTTATGGTCACCTGCCGTAATTTCCCTTGTGTGGCTCGGTGTCAAATTTATCTGTTTTGTCTTATAACACTGCTGTGAAGCGCCTTGGGACATTTGACTACGTTAAAGGCGCTATATAAATATAAGTTGTTGTTGTTGTTGTGTCACAAACAACCAGACTGACAGTCTCTCCGATTTTATTGCAATGCCATTTGAATCTTAACATTTTAATCTTCTTCAGTTGTTCTATCAAAGAAAGGCTGGACGTGATAGGCTGACCTTTCCTGAACAATATCTAACAAATACAGCCTAACACTTCAAAAAATTATCAACAGCAAAAAGGAAGAATGAAATAAGGCGCTGGGCTCAAATGTCATCTGTATATGGAAGTTCTAAGCTGGCACTTAATAGTGAGACACAGGAAAGGTCAGTAAAGTTCAACGACTTTAATCAAATGGCTGTTGCGATTTTTTTGCAAACTGGCTAATTTATACAATCCTTCCTCACCTAATGTGTTTTTAATTGGGTTTAAGCTGATTAAGACTCGGCTGAAGCAAATACATGGAGCTACAAAGTAATTTAGGGGGCCAACATTTGAAGTCCATGTCCATGTTCAATAACAACAACAACTTATATTTATATAGCACCATTAACGTAGTGAGACACCCTAGGCCCCTTACATGTTATGTGTCATGTATGTAACCACAATGTAACACCACTGTATTACTGTATACACTCAAACTAGATGCACGCCTTGACCACAAGGGGTGAACTTGTAGGAGACACTCCTTACCTGATCACACAGGTATAAAAAGGGAGGTCCCACGCAGGGTCTGCGCCTTTGGAGTCCTGTGAATAAAGAGTTATGGTCACAGAGTGACCTTGTCCCCAGAATGTGCCTCGTGTGGTTTCATACTGTAGAGTAAGGACTTCACATTATGAGATTAAAAACGTTGACACCGAGCTGCGTAAGTAGATATTAGTGCAGATGACCAAAAGTTTGGTCAAAAAGGTAGATTTTAAGGAGCGTCTTGAAGGAGAAGAGAGAGGTAGAGAGACGGAGAGGTAGAGAGACGGAGAGGTTTCGGCAGGGAGTTTCAAAACTTGGGCCCAGGCAACAGAAAGTATGGCTGTAATATATTTGCTTCATGATTTCTTCGCTTAAGAATTCATAGCAACACATTGCTATTAAGAATTAGATGGGTTATTAACAAAGGTTTAACAATCACACTACACTTTACCAGTTCATCCACTAGGCTCACAACTGCATACCTCATCGTGGATGGCCTAGACCCAACTGGCTGGGGTTTTAACAGAAGGCACGGCCACCAATGGTTGAGCGATTATAATCTGAGATGCTCAACAAATCTGGCAAAGGTTTGTTTCGATGGTTTGGCTTCCTTAAACACTGGCAAACAATGACCCTCACCTGGAGGCAATGCTCCCGGTAAGCTGTGCTCTGCTCTGCGCGACCCATGGCTTTCAATGTGCGGCCCCTTTAACTTTCTGCGCATGGGCGGTACTTCCAACGTAAGATCTTGTCCGTGCCTGCACGGGGCCGTGTCGATTACTGCACGCGGGCAGCTGAGCGGGAGCATCGCCTGGTGTGGCCAATTCAAGCAGGGCTGGCTTTTCATTGTTATTGGCAGCGACAATTCTTCCAAGAGGCTGTCCCACATGACCTCGAGCCGCTGAGGGTGTCATTGTCGCTGCTAGCACAAATGTTCACCTGATCAATTACTGTGTTAAGAGAGAAATTTAGCGTCTGCTTATTAATCAGTGCATTACCAGAGGAAAGTCACCCCACAATTGGGCGAACTAAGACCGCCTATTTCCACCTCTGTATCATCGCCCGTCTCCACCCTTGCCTCCGCTCATCCGCTGCTGAAGCCCTCATCCATGCCTTTGTTACCTCTATACTTGACCGTTCCAACACACTCCTGGATGGCCTCCCACATTCTCCCCTACGTAAACTAGAGGTGATCCAAAACTCGGCTGCCCGTGTCCTAACTCGCACTAAGACCCACTCACCCATCACCCCCTGTGCTCGCTGACCTACATTAGCTCCTGGTTCAGCAACGCCGCGATTTCCTTGTTTTCAAAAACCCCCCCCCCCATGGCCTCGCCCCTCCCTATCTCTGTAATCTCCTCCAGCCCACAACCTCCCCACCAAGATGTCTACGCTCCTCTAATTTTGGACTCTTGCGCATCCCTGATTATAATCGCTCCACCATTGGTGGCCATGTCTTCTGTTGCCTGGGACCCAAGCTCTGGAACTCCCTCCCTAAACCTCTCCGCCTTTCCATCTCTCTTTCCTCCTTTAAGGCGCTCCTTAAAACCTACCTCTTTGACCAAGCTTTTGATCACCTGCGCTAATTTCTACTTCTGTGGCTTGGTGTCAAATGTTTTTTGATAGCGCTGCTGTGAAGAAGCGCCTTGGGACATTTTACTACATTAAAGACGCTATGTAAACGTAAGTTGTTGTTGTCAACAATTATTCAATTGTGGAGAAGAGCCCAATGCTAATAGCGCTTAATATTCACTTCCCAGCAAAGGTCACTGGATAACAATCAGGGCTCAGGACCCCAGTTGAGTATAGTTTCCCTCTCACCTGGGGAAGTCTATAACTGTATGTTGCACTTCTATGGTTTTCCTTGAGTGATAATCTTATTTCCTTAATTTATTCGTCGCCGGCAAGGCCAACATTTATTGCCCATTCCTAATTGCCCTTGAGCAGAATTGCTGCTTTTTTTTTTAATAGCAGCTGTGTACAACTGAGTGCCTCGCTGGGCCATTTCAGAGGGGCAGTTAAGGGTCAACCATATTGCTGTGGGTCTGGAGTCACATATCCGCTAGACCGGGTAAGGATGGCAGATTTCCTTCCCTAAAGGGCATTGGTGAACCAGATGAATTTTTAGGACAATCAGTAGTTTCATGGTCACCATTACTGACACTAGCTTTCTTAGTTCCAGAATTATTTAATTAACTGAATTTAAATTCCCCAGCTGCCGTGGTGGGATTTGAACTCATGTCTCTGGATCATTAGTCCAGGTCTCTGGATTACTAGTCCAGTGACATAACCATGATGCTACCAATCCCTGTAAGCACATGCTTTATTGCAGTGACAGCAGTTGCTCACAATCAGAGGCACAAAATCACCCCGGGGGCAAAAGTGATGACTGTGATCATGGAAGCGCGACCCCAGAATGCACTGGGGAGCGATGTCAGGTCAGTCACATTCATCTACTGGACCCCTGACACTCAGGTAGAGAAATGCGTTGCAAAGAGGTCAGCAGTGCTTTAAATTACTTTAAATTTGATGCTCTCCGAATAATCCTGACAGCAGTACAATCCTAAATTTAAGTATGTGGGACTTGTGCTGACACAGCAGATATTTTTGTTTGCAATACACTCATGCAATAAAGAATCTGGGCTGTGCTATGAATGAAGTGTCTATTAAACAGAAACAAGTGTGAACGGTATATTGGAGTTTTAAAGTTGGACAGTGTAATGTATTTGCTTCACAGGTTCTTTGCTTGAGAATTCATAGCTACACATTGCTATTTAGAACTAGTTGGTTTATTAGCAAAGGTTTAACAATCACACTACACATTACCAGTTCATCCACCAAGCTCACAACTGCATACCTCTTCATGGATGACCTACATCCAACCGACTGGGGTTTTATTGAGACTTGTGAACATCACGTGACTGGCTCAACCACTCACAATGCAACAGCTCTACAAACATTTGAGCACACTCACAGGATGTAAAATATTTATGCTTGGGATCACCTGACACCAGAGGGCACCACTGTCAGATGTCATGCAAGTAATACAGGAAGTCAACTCTTGTACTTATCCAAAAGTGGGAATAAAAGAGATCGGGTACACACCCGAGGCAATTTATAATAACAGGACTCTTGTGTTATTACTTTGGCGACGAGGTAAACTAAGAACTTTCTTATTTACAATGGGCACTATTGGAATTCTGCACAAAATGGAGGGGGAGGCTGATGCAGTCCGTCGCATGGCGGTTCTCCTCACCGTCTGTGGTCAGAAGGTTTACGGCTTCATGAAGAACCTTCTCTCGCCTTTATGTCCAACTGCCAAGTCTTACGAGGAATTGTGTGATTTGGTGCGTGACCATCTAAAGGCAAAGGAAGGGATCATCATCTCACGCTATCGCTTTTATAGGCATGTCCATGCTGAGGGGCAGGACATGTCGGGATTCATCGCTGACCTACGACGTCTTGCTGAGCCGTGTAAGTCTGGGAACATGCTGGAAGACATGTTGAGAGACTTTTTCATGATAGGCATCAACCATGATGTGATTCTTCAGAAGTTATTGGGCGAAGAGAAACTGGACTTGAAAAATTTCATCGCGATTGTCCAAGCATGCATGACGACTGATGAGAACTTGAGGCAGATATCATCCAAAGGTTGAATTCCAAAGGCAGGCTTGTCCGGTACTGCAAACAAGATTGTGTCATCTTCTGGCAAAGCTGCTCATGGCAGGGCCAAGTCAACTGCTTACGTGAAACCTGTAGCTGCCCAGAGCCTGACAACTGGTACGAAGCTGAGTTCACCCTCTTGGCTTTGTGGGGGCAATCATCGGCCTCATCAGTGTCGGTTTAAACAATACTCTTGCAATGGCTGTTCGAAAGTGGGACATCTCCAGAAAATGTGCCCACAACTGAGCAAGCGTGCTGCTGCTCATCACATTGTTGATGATGACCAGACCAGGGCTGACTTTGATACACAACCTGAGGAGGAAGTGTATAGTTTGTATTCGTTCTCGTCAAAGAGCCAGCTGATAACTGTTAAGGTGAAGCTGAATGGCGTGCCTGTATCAATGGAGCTGGACACGGGTGCAAGTCAGTCCATCATGAGCCAAGTGACATTTGACAAGCTGTGGGACACTGAGGCTGTGAAGCCTCAGCTGAGTCCAGTCAAGGCCAAGTTGCGTACTTATAACGAAAGAACTCATACCTGTGTTTGCAATGCAGTAGTCAAGGTGTTGTATGATCTCGTGATCCAAGATCTACCATTATGGATCGTCCCAGGTAATGGTCCAATACTGTTCGGTCGGAATTGACTCGAGAACATCAAGCTGAACTGGAGTGATGTCAAAGCGTTGTCGTCGGTGGATGACACTTCTTGTGCTCAAGTGTTGAAGAAGTTTCCTTCTTTGTTTGAACCGGGCATTGGCAATTTTACTGGAGCCAAGGTGCAGATTCACCTGGATTCTGATGCAAGGCCTGTCTATCGCAAAGCTCGGTCTGTCCCTTAAATGATGAGGGAGAAGATTGAGATTGACAGACTCCAACGTGAAGGGGTCATATCACCTGTTGAGTTCAATGAGTGGGCCAGCCCTATTGTTCCTGTGTTGAAGAATGATGACACTGTCAGGATTTGCGGAGACTACAAGGTTATGATTAACCGATTCTCGAAACAGGTTCAGTACCCGTTACCAAAGGCTGATGTCCTGTTCGCTAGGCTAGCTGGTGGAAAGTCATTCACTAAGCTAGATCTGACGTTGGCCTACCTGACACAAGAGCTTGTCGATAATTCGAAGAAACTGACCTGCATCAAGACCCATAAAGGACTGTTTGTCTGCAACAGATGTCCTTTCAGAGTTCGTTTGGCTGCAGCCATATTCCAGAGGAATATGGAGAGTCTACTGAAGTCCGTTCCTAGAAATGTTGTGTTCCAAGATGACATTCTGGTCACAGGTCGTGACACTGCTGAACATCTGAACAATCTTGAGGAAGTTCTACATCGTCTGGCCAAAGTGGGGCTCAGACTGAAACGTTTGAAGTGTGCCTTCATGGCACCTGAAGTCGAATTCCTCGGGAGGAAAATTTCTGCTGATGGCATCAGGCCCACTGATTCAAAAACCAAGGCCATCAAAAATGCATCCAAGCCTCAGAATGTGACAGAGCTGCGTTCGTTCCTTGGGCTACTTAACTACTTTGGTAATTTCTTACCCAGATTGAGCACTTTATTAGAGCCACTGCACGTGCTACTCAGAAAACGTAACAATTGAGCCTGGGGTATGTCTCAAAATGGAGCCTTTGAGAAAGTCAAGAATCTGCTCTGTTCAAACAAATTGCTTGTTCATTATGATCCATGTAAGCGTCTTGTATTAGCCTGTGATGCTTCATCATATGGTGTTGGCTGTGTACTCCAACAAGCTATTGAGTCAGGTAAGCTACAACCTGTTGCGTATGCTTCGAGAAGTTTATCAAAAGCGGAAAGGGCTGACAGCATGTTAGACAAAGAAGCTTTGGCCAGTGTGTATGATGTAACAAAGATGCATCAGTACCTGTTTGGTCTCCGTTTTGAACTCAAAACGGATCACAGCCATTCATTTCATTGTTTTCTGAAAACAAAGGTATTAATACCAATGCATCATCCCGTATTCAGAGATGGGTTTTGACATTGTCTGCCTGTGATTACATTATTTGTCATAGACCCGGTACTGAGAATTGTGCCGCTGCACTGAGTCGTTTGCCTTTGCCTACACCTGATGTGAAAACGCCTCAACCCGCAGATCTAATGTTGGTAATGGATGCTTTTGAGAGTGATGTAACTCCTGTCACTGCTCAATAACTTAGGATCTGGACCAACCATGACCCTATTTTGTCGGTTGTGAAACATTGTGTCCTCAGTGGTGATTGGTCTGAAATACCTACAGAGATGTGTGAAGAGACCAAACCTTACACCCATCACAAGGATAAGCTGTCCATTCAGTCAGATTGTTTACTGTGGGGTAATCGTGTCATCATGCCGAAGAAAGACAGAGAAAGATTTGTACGTGAGCTACGTAGCACTCATCCCAGTATTGTAATGATGAAAGCCATTGCTAGGTCTCATGTATGGTGGCCTGGAATTGACTCTGGAATCATGCATGCATCAGTGTAATACTTGCATGCAGCTAAGTAAAGTACCAGCGGAATCTCCGCTGAGTCTTTGGTCGTGGCCATCTAAGCCGTGGTCAAGGATTCACATTGATTTTGCGGGCCCGTTCCTAGGAAAGATTTTTTTTTGTGGTGGATGCATATTCAAAGTGGATAGAGTGTATTATTATGTCATCCATTGAGAGCCTACGTGTCATGTTTGCTACTCATGGTTTACCTGACATTGTTGTGAGCAACAATGGATCTTGCTTCACAAGTCTTGATTTTCAGGAGTTCATGAAACTCAATGGTATTAGACATGTGAGGTCAGCCCCATTCAAACCTGCTTCTAATGGTCAAGCAGAGCGTGCTGTTCAAACTATCAAACAAAGTATGAAACGTGTAACTCAGGGTTCATTTCAAACTCGTTTGTCATGTATATTGCTCAGTTATAGGACAAGGCCTCACACTGTTACTGGTGTTCCTCCTGCTGAACTACTGATGAAGAGAAATCTCAAGACCAGGCTTTCACTTGTTCATCCTGATTTGAATGATCGTGTTGAAAACAGACGTCAAAGTCAGCAATTGTATCATGATCGTGTTGCTGTGTCACGAGATATCTCTGTCAATGATCCAGTGTTTGTACTGAACTATGGTCAAGGTCCAAAATAGATCAACGGTACTGTTACAGCCAAGGAAGGTAACAGAGTGTTCATTGTCGTGCTCAAGAATGGCCAAACATGCAGAAAACATGTTGACCAGGTAAAACTGCGGCACACAGATGAACTGGAATCGTTTGAGGAAGATCCAGTCAGTGAGCCACCAACTATCGTTCATTCACCAGAGGCCTCTGTTGTCATTCCTGAACCCGGACCTTCAGTCTCTGATGTTGTTATTACCACTCCCACCAGAACTGTTACTCAACCTCCACAACTGATTTAGAACGTTCACCTAGAACTAATGTTGAACTGAGACGATCAACTCGTGAGTGGAAAACCCCAGATCGTCTTGTATTGTAAAGTGACTGATACTAAGATCTTTGAAAGGGGGATGTTGTAATATATTTACGCTTGGGGTTGCCTGACACCAGAGGGCACCTCTGTCGGATGTCATGCAGGTAATACAGGAAGTCAACTCTTGTACTTATCCGAAGTGGGAATGAAAGAGATCGGGTACACACCTGAGGCAGTTTATAATAACAGGACTCTTGTGTTATAACACAGGAGAATACATTAGAAAGAGAAAATAGCAAAATTAAGGTTCAACAAGGCTACCTACAAAGTGTAATCTTTGCCAATCGGTTAACCTCCCGCTCAGAACATCACATTTGCGTCAGCTTGGCTCAGTTAGTGGCATTCACGCCTCTGAGTTAGAAAGTTGTGCGCCAAACTTGAGCACATCATGTAAGGTGAGATTGCAGTGCAGTACTGAAGGAGTGCTGTGTTGTCCTTTGGATGAGATTAGCTGGGCTTAGGTGGCCTTGCCGCCATGCTCCACCTCACTGTCAACAAACTCCCCGCTGGAGTGGAACTAAACTACAGAACCAGTGGGAAGCTGTTTAACCTACGATGCCTCCAGGCCAGGTCCAAGATCACCCCAACCTCTGTTGTTGAGCTACAGTACGCGGATGACGCCTGCGTCTGCACACACTCTGAGGCTGGACTCCAGGATATAGTCGATGTATTCACCGAGGCATATGAAAGCATGGGCCTTACGCTTAACATCCGGAAGACAAAGGTCCTCCACCAGCCTGTCCTCGCTGCACAGCACTGCTCCCCCAGTCATCAAGATTCCCGGCGCGGCCTTCGACAATGTGGACCACATCCCATACCTCGGGAGCCTCTTATCAACAAAAGCAGACGTTGATGACGAGATTCAACAACGCCTCCAGTGCACCAGTGCAGCCTTCGGCCACCTGAGGCAAAGAGTGTTCGAAGACCAGGCCCTCAAATCTGCCACCAAGCTCATGGTCTACAGGGCTGTAGTAATACCCGCCCTCCTGTATGGATCAGAGGCATGGACGATGTACAGAAGAGATATCAAGTCGCTGGAGATATATCACCAACGATGTCTCCGCAAGATCCTGCAAATCCCCTGGGAGGACAGATGCACCAACAGCAGTGTCTCGCCCAGGCTAACATCTCCAGCATTGAAGCACTGACCACACTCGATCAGCTTTGCTGGACAGACCACTTAGTTCGCATGCCAGACAAGAGACTCCCTGAGTAATTGCTCTACGTGGAGCTCCTTCATGGCAAACGAGCCAAAGGTGGACAGTGGAAACATTACAAGGGCACCCTCAAAGCCTCCCTGGTGAAGTGCGGCATCACCACTGACACCTGGGAGACCCTGGCCGAAGACCGCCCTCGGTGGAGAAAATGTATCCGGGAGGGCGTTGAGCTCTTCGAATCTCAACCCTGCCAAAGTGAAGAGGTCAGGTGCAGGCAGCATGTGGCAAACCAGTCCCACTCACCCCTTCCCTCGACGAATATGTCCCACCTGTGACAGGGTCTGTGGCTCTCGTCTTGCACTGTTCAGCCACCAAAGGACTCACTTTAGGACTGGAAGCAAGTCTTTCTCGATTCCGAGGGACCGCCTATGATGTATGAAATATTGACCAAAACACTGGGGGTAACTCCGCTGCTCTTCTTCGAAATACGCCCACCTGAGAGCAGACATCTCATCCAAAAGATGGCGCCTCCGACAGTGCGGCACTCCCTCAGCGCTGCACTGGGAGCGTCAGCCGAGATTTATGTGCTCAAGTCTCTGGACTGGGACTTAAGCCCACAACCTTCTGACAGAGGCGAGAGTTCTGCCCACTGAGCCACAGCTGGCACAAGATAAACTCAGCGACTGAGAATCCACAACCCTCTGGGGTAGAGAATCCCAGAGATGATGCAATGTCTTTCTATCTATATCATGATGCAATATGTCAGCGAAGCAGAGTATTTGAACCAGAGTGGGGGAGGCAGCAGAAATATACTTGTATCTGCCTGTGTCCCCACCCACACCCTGCCCAGAACATCCATTGATTGTATCACACAAAAACCTCTCGCAATAATGTTGACACATTACTTCTTGGTTTTCTTTCGAAGAAATGTTAACGAACTGAATCACATTGAGCTTGAATAAAAAGCTCCCCTTTGCTGTCTGAGGTAAACATATCTCACTCGGCTTTGCCAAAGTGGTTTGCAAGCAGCAGGTTTTATTGGCCCAGTATGGTGATTCCGTCGAAAGTACACACACAAAGTAACATCACGATAAAATTCACAATCCTGCCTCGTCCTGGGAGCAGTGTCTGAATCCATTCCGGATGGAGTGCGTGAACGTGTCAGTCAGTGGCTCAGTGGGTAGTGTTCACCTCTGAGTCAGAAGGTTGTGGGTTCGAGTCCCACTCCAGGAACGTGAGCACAAAAACGTTAGGCTGACACTCCCAGTGCAATGCTGAGGGAGTGCCGCACTGTCGGAGGCCCCGTCTTTCGGATGAGACGTTCTCCCAGGTGGATATAAAAGATCCCATGGCCACTTTTTCGAAGAAGAGCAGGGGAGTTCTGCCCGGTGTCTTGGCCAATATTTATCCCTTAACCAACATCACAAAAACAGATTATCTGGTCATTATCACATTGATGTTTGCGGTGAGTAAAATTGCTGCTGCATTTCATACATTACAACAGTGACTATACTCCAAATCATCATCACAGGCAGTCCCTCATATCGAGGATGACTTGCTTCCACGCCAAAAAGGGATGAGTTCACAGGTGTTTCAATGAAGGATCTGATATTCCAGGTCCTGAACTATATCTTGAAGGGTGGAAGATGCCTGTGCATGATTTTTTTTAACATGGGATGGCCGTTGCACACCAGCCACACATAGAAACATGGAAAATAGGTGCAGGAGTAGGCCATTCGGCCCTTCGAGCCTGCATTCAATATGATCATAGCTGATCATTCAACCTCAGTACCCCACTCCAGCCTTCTTTCCATACCCCTTGATCCCTTTAGCCGTGAGGGCCAAATCTAACTCCCTTTTGAATATGACCAACGAACTGGGCTTAACAACTTTCTGTGGAAGAGAATTCCATAGCTTCACAACTCTGAGTGAAGAAGTTTCTCCTCATCTCGGTCCTAAATAGCTTACCCCTTATCCTTAGACTGTGTTCCCTGGTTCTGGACATCCCCAACATCGGGAACGTTCTTCCTGCATCTAACCTGTCTAATCCTGTCAGAATTGTATACGTTTCTATGAGATCCCCTCTCATTCTTCTAAATTCCAGTGAGTATAAGCTGAGCCGATCCAGTCTTTCCTCATATGTCAGTCCTGCCATCCCGGAAATCAACCTGGTGAAGATTGTAGTGAGGTTGGGGACAGCATCAAGCAAGAAATAAGGGATGTGTGCAATAAAGGTACAGCAGTAATCATGGGCAACTTTAATCTACATATTGATTGGGCTAACCTAACTAGTAGCGGTGGAGGAGGATTTCCTGGAGTGTATTAGGGATAGTTTTCTAGACCAATATGTCGAGGAACCAACCAGGGAGCTGGCCATCCTAGACTGGGTATTGTGTGATGAGAAGGGACTAATTAGCAATCTTTTTGTGCGAGGCCCCTTGTGGAAAAGTGACCATAATATGGTAGAATTCCTTATTAAGATGGAGAGTGACAAAGTTAATTTGAAAACTAGGGTCCTGAACTTAACGAAAAGTAACTTCGACGGTATGAGGCATGAATTGGCTAGAATAGACTGGCAAATGATACTAAAAGGTGGATAAGCAATGGCAAACATTTAAAGGTCACATGGATGAACTTCAGCAAATGTACATCCCTGTCTGGAGTAAAAATAAAACTGGGAAGGTGGCTCAACCATGGCTAACAAAGGAAATTAAGGATAGTGTTAAAGCCAAGGAAGAGGCATATAAATTGGCTAGAAAAAGCAACAAACCTGAGGACTGGGAGAAATTTAGAATTCAAAAGAGGAGGACAAAGGGTTTAATTAAGAGGGGGAAAATAGAGTACGAGCAGAAGCTTGCAGGGAATACAAAAACTGACTTCAAAAGCTTCTATAAATACGTGAAGAGAAAAAGATTAGTAAAGACAAACATGGGTCCCTTGCAGTTGGATTTCAGGTGAAATTATAATGGGGAACAAAGAAATGGCAGACCAATTGAACCAATACTTCGGTTCTGTCTTCATGAAGGAAGATACAAATAACCTTCCGAAGGAACTAGGGGACAGTGGGTCTCGTGAGAAAGAGGAACTGAAGGATATCCTTATTTGGCAGGAAATTGTGTTAGGGAAATTGATGGGATTGAAGGCCGATAAATCCCTGGGGCCTGATAGTCTGCATCCCAGAGTGCTCAAGGAAGTGGTCCTAGAAATACTGGATGCATTGGTGATCATTTTCCAACAGTCTATCGACTCTGGATCAGTTCCCATGAACTGGAGGGTAGCTAATGTAACACCACTTTTTAAAAAAGGAGGGAGAGAGAAAACGGGTAATTATAGACCGGTTAGCTTGAAATCAGTAGTGGGGAAAATGTTGGAATCAATCATTAAGGATGAAATAGCAGTGCATTTGGAAAGCAGTGACAGGATCGGACCAAGTCAGCATGGATTTATGAAAGGGAAATCATGCTTGACAAATCTTCTGGAATTTTTTGAGGAGGTAACTAGCAGAGTGGACAAGGGAGAACCAGTGGATGTGGTGTATTTGGACTTTCAGAAGGCTTTTGACAAGGTGCCACACAAGAGATTGTTGTGCAAATTCAAAGCACATGGTATTGGGGGCAATATACTGACGTGGTAGGGAACTGGTTGGCAGACAGGATGCAGAGAGTCGGGATAAACGGGTCCTTTTCAGAATGGCAGGCAGTGACTAGTGGAGTGCCGCAGGGCTCAGTGCTGGGACCTCAGCTCTTTACAATATACATTAACGATTTGGATGAAGGAATAGAGTGTAATATCTCCAAGTTTGCAGATGACACTAAACTGGGTGGCGGTGTGAGCTGTGAGGAGGACGCTAAGAGGCTGCAGGGTGACTTGGACAGGTTAGGTGAGTGGGCAAATGCATGGCAGATGCAGTATAATGTAGATAAATGTGAGGTTATCCATTTTAGGGGCAAAAACACGAAGGCAGAATATTATCTGAATGGCGGCAGATGAGGAAAAGGGGAGGTGCAACGAGACCTGGGTGTCATGGTTCATCAGTCACTGAAAGTGGGCACGCAGGTACAGCAGGCGGTAAAGAAGGCAAATGGTATGTCGACCTTCATAGCTAGGGGATTTGAATATAGAAGCAGGGAGGTCTTACTGCAGTTGTACAGGGCCTTAGTGAGGCCTCACCTGGAATATTGTGTTCAGTTTTGGTCTCCTAGTCTGAGGAAGGACGTTCATGCTATTGAGGGAGTGCAGCGAAGGTTCACCAGACTGATTCCAGGGATGGCTGGACTGTATATGAGGAGAGACTGGATCAACTCGGCCTTTATTCACTGGAGTTTAGAAGGATGAGAGGGGATCTCATAGAAACATATACGATTCTGACGGGACGGGACATGTTAGATGCGGGAAGAATGTTCCCGATGTTGGGGAAGTCCAAAACCAGGGGACATAGTCTTAGGATAAGGGGTAGGCCATTTAGGACTGAGATGAGGAGAAACTTCTTCACTCAAAGAGTTTTTAACCTGTGGAATTCCCTGCCACAGAGAGTTGTTGATGCCAGTTCACTGGATATTTTCAAGAGGGAGTTAGATATGCCTCTTACGGTTAAGGGGATCGAGGAGTATGGAGATAAAACAGGAAAGGGGTACTGAAGGAATGACCAGCCATGATCTAATTGAATGGCGGTGCAGGATCGAAGGGCCGAATGGCCTACTCCTGCACCTATTTTTCTATGTTTCCAGCCTTTGCTGCACTCCCTCAATAGCAAGCACGTCCTTCCTCAGATTAGGAGAACAAGACTGCACACAATACTCAAGGTGTTGTCTCTCCAATGCCCTGTACAACTGCAGCAAGACCTCCCTGCTCCTAAACTCAAATCCCCTTGCTATGAAGGTCAGCGTGCCATTTGTTTTCTTTACTGCCTACTGTACCTGCATGCCTATCTTCAATGACTGATGTACCATGACACCCAGGTCTCGTTGCACCTCCCCTTTTACTAATCTGTCACCATTCAGATAATAATCTGCCTTCCTGTTTTTGCCACCAAAGTGGATATCCTCACATTTATCCACATTATACTGCATCTGCCATGCATTTTGCCCACTCATCTAACCTGTACAAGTCACCCTGCAGCCTCTTAGCATCCTCCTCGCAGCTCGCACTGCCACCCAGCTTAGTGTCATCTGCAAACTTGGAGATATTACACTCAATTCCTTTGTCTAAATCATTTATGTATATTGTAAATAGCTGGGGTCCCAGCACTGAACCCTGCCCACTAGTCACTGCCTGCCATTCTGAAAAGGATCCATTTATTCCCACTCTTTGCTTCCTGTCTGCCAACCATTTCTCCATCCACGTCAATACATTAGCCCCAATACCATGTGCCTTAATTTTGCACACCAATCTCTTGTGTGGGACCTTGTCAAAAGCCTTTTGAAAGTCCAAATACACCACATCCACTGGTTCTCCCTTATCCACTCTACTAGTTACATCCTCAAAAAACTCTAGAAGATTTGACAAGCATGATTTCCCTTTTAATAAATCCATGCTGACTTGGACCGATCCTGTCACTGCTTTCCAAATGCGCTGCTATTACATCTTTAATGATTGATTCCAGTATTTTCCCGACAATGTCAGGCTAATCGGTCTATAATTCCCTGTTTTTTCTCTCCCTCCTTTTTTAAAAAGTAGAGTTACATTAGCTACCCTCCAATCCATAGGAACTGATCCAGAGTCCATGGAATGTTGGAAAATGACCACCAATGCATCAACTGTTTCTAGGGCCATTTCCTCAATACTCTGGGATGCAGACTATCAGGTCCTGGGAATTTATCGGCCTTCAGTCCCTTCAATTTCCCTAAGACCATTTCCTGACTAATAAGGATTTCCCTCAGTTCCCCCTTCTCGCTAGACCCTCGGTCCCCTACTATTTTCTGGAGGTTATTCGTGTCTTCCTCAGTGAAAACAGAACCAAAGTATTTGTTCAATTGGTCTGCCATTTCCTTGTTCCCCCACGAGCTTGACAGAGCTAGTTCTTGGTCCAGTGGCAAGGATTACCCAAGACGACTGGAGACCAGTTCTGCTGCACGGACCCAGTGCTGCCCCTGGGCCCTCGGCTCTTCTGAGCCACAAACTCACGCCTCTCTTGGGCCCCGGTCACTTCCATCTACAATCTCTCGCCGCTCCTTCGCCCCTCCTGCTGTGCCTGCCCGCACTGCAATCAGTGACCTGGCTTCGCAGCCATTGCCCTCCTGCAGCAGCACGCGCTGTTCCCTGCAGTGGTATGCCACCGCACGCTGCTCCCTCCAATGGCCCCGGCCTACTAATGATCTTGCAGGCCAAGATCGCGCCGATTTCTGGGCTGGGCCGCCGTATGCTGCTCCTTCCTGTGCCCAATGTACACTCCAAAAGTACTTCATTGGCTGTAAAGCACTTTGAGACATCTGGTGGTCGTGAAAGGTGCTATCGAAATGCAATCTTTCTTTTTTCTTTCTTTTTCGGACTGTAAGGGCTCTAAGCAATTAAGTGTTACCCGTCTGAATCTCGCTTCAACTGGAGGGCCAAGCCCACACCACAAAAGCTCCAATCTGTTGAAGATTGGCAATCACTCAGAGAGACGACAGGCGTGAGGGTTCAGCTGTGGGAGAGGGGCTTTTATTTTGCATCTGGCAGTGGTAGAGGCCGCGGGTTCGGGAGGTGCTGTTGCAGAAGCCTTGGCGAGTTGTACACACTGCAGCCACAGTGTACCGGTGGTGGAGGGAGTGAATGTTGACGATGGTGGATTGGTACATTTTAATACAGTGGTGTCTAATGCACCTTACCTGGAATATTCGATGCTGTCACCAATTACATGAAATTGACAAGAGTATGTCACATTGAGCACTGCCCTCATCACAGAGAACATGAAATAAATGAAGCATATTATTAGTCGAAGCAAATTGAAGACGCCCTTATAATAGTGCTTTATCATGTCTTGCAGAAATGGCACGTCACATTTAACATAGAATGCATGAATTAAAAAAATATGTATATTTATTCATTCTTGGGATGTAGGCGTCGCTGGCAAGGCTGGCATTTATTGCCCATCCCTTGAGAAGTTGGTGGTGAGCTGCCTTCTTGAACCGCTGCAGTCCGTGTGGCGAAGGTGCTCCCACAGTGCTGTTAGGGAGGGAGTTCCAGGATTCTGACCCGGCGACGATGAAGGAACGGCCGATATATTTCCAAGTCAGGATGGTGTGTGACTTGGAGGGGAGCGTGGAGGTGATGGTGTTCCCATGCGCCTGCTGCCCTTGTCCTTCTAGGTGGTAGAGGTCAAGGGTTCGGGAGGTGCTGTTGCAGAAGCCTTGGTGAGTTGTAGATGGTATACACTGCAGCCACGGTGCACCGGTGGTGGAGGGAGTGAATGTTGATGGTGGTGGATTCGTACATTTTAATACAGTGGTGTCTAGTGCGCTCTCGCATTTCACACAGGAATGAGCCAGATCCCCCCACAAGTACATCTACATTAGAAATACAAACTCTGATAATAATGCCACATATCATGGTGTGTTTCACTCTCGTGCACCTATGCCCATAGAATGGTCTTTTGTGCTCAGTTACGTTGTTCATCGCTGTTGGAATAGCCTGCGGACTTCAACATAAGGAGCACGCCCATCTGACTTGGGTACTGGTGGGCTCTGCGAACCCATGGAGCATTATGTGGCATGAGATGGCCTATTCAACTATTACACTGTCCCTTTTTCAGCTGTGGCTCAGTGGGCAGCACCCTCGCCACAGAAGGTTGCGGGTTCAAGTCCCTCTCCAGAGACTTCAGCACAACAATCTCGGGTGACACTCCAGTGCATTGCTGAGGAGTGCCGCACTGTCTGAGGGGCAGTACTGAGGGAGTAACACACTGTCGGAGGGGCAGTACTGAGGGAGTACCGCACCGTCGGAGGGGCAGTACTGAGGGAGTACCGCACTGTCAGAGGGGCAGTACTGAGGAAGTACCGCACTGACGGAGGGACAGTACTGAGGGAGTACCGCACTGTTGGAGGGGCAGTACTGAGGGAGTACCGCACTGTCAGAGGGGCAGTACTGAGGGAGTACCGCACTGTCGGTGGGGCAGTACTGAGGGAGTACCGCACTGTCGGAGGGGCAGTACTGAGGGAGTAACACACTGTCGGAGGGGCAGTACTGAGGGAGTACCGCACCGTCGGAGGGGCAGTACTGAGGGAGTACCGCACTGTCAGAGGGGCAGTACTGAGGAAGTACCGCACTGACGGAGGGACAGTACTGAGGGAGTACCGCACTGACGGAGGGACAGTACTGAGGGAGTACCGCACTGTTGGAGGGGCAGTACTGAGGGAGTACCGCACTGTCAGAGGGGCAGTACTGAGGGAGTACCGACTGTCGGAGGGGCAGTACTGCACTGTCGGAGGGGCAGTACTGAGGGAGTACCACACTGTCGGAGGGGTAGTACTGAGGAAGTACCGCACTGTCGGAGGGTCAGTACTGAGGGAGTACCACACTGTCGGAGGGGCAGTACTGAGGGAGTACCGCACTGTCGGAGGGGCAGTACTGAGGGAGTAACACACTGTCGGAGGGGCAGTACTGAGGGAGTACCGCACCGTCGGAGGGGCAGTACTGAGGGAGTACCGCACTGTCAGAGGGGCAGTACTGAGGAAGTACCGCACTGACGGAGGGACAGTACTGAGGGAGTACCGCACTGACGGAGGGACAGTACTGAGGGAGTACCGCACTGTTGGAGGGGCAGTACTGAGGGAGTACCGCACTGTCAGAGGGGCAGTACTGAGGGAGTACCGACTGTCGGAGGGGCAGTACTGCACTGTCGGAGGGGCAGTACTGAGGGAGTACCACACTGTCGGAGGGGTAGTACTGAGGAAGTACCGCACTGACGGAGGGACAGTACTGAGGGAGTACCGCACTGTCGGAGGGGCAGTACTGAGGGAGTACCGCACTGACGGAGGGGCAGTACTGAGGGAGTACCGCACTGTCGGAGGGGCAGTACTGAGGGAGTACCGCACTGTCGGAGGGGCAGTACTGAGGGAGTACCGCACTGTCGGAGGGTCAGTACTGAGGGAGTACCACACTGTCGGAGGGGCAGTACTGAGGGAGTACCGCACTGTCGGAGGTGCCGACTTTCAGATGAGACGTTAAACCGAGGCCCTGTCTGCCCTCTCAGGTGGACATAAAAGATCCCATGGCACTATTTCGGAGACGAGTTATAGAAACATGGAAACGAGCAGGGGAGTTATAGAAACATAGAAAATAGGTGCAGGAGTAGGCCTTTCGGCCCTTCGAGCCTGAACCACCATTCAATGAGTTCATGGCTGATCATTCACCTCAGTACCCCTTTCCTGCTTTCTCTCCATATCCTTTGATCCTTTTCGCCGTAAGGGCCATATCTAACTCCCTCTTGATTATATCTAATGAACTGGCCTCAACAACTCTCTGCGGTGGAAAATTCCACAGGTTAACAACTCTCTGAGTGAAGAAGTTTTTCCTCAGCTCGGTCCGAAATGGCCTACCCCTTATCCTTATCCCCAGTGTCCTGTCCAATGTTTATTCCGCAATCAGCATCACTAAAAACAGTTTATCTGGTCATTATCACATTGCTGTTTGTGGGGCCTTACGTGCACAAATTTGCATTTCCGACGTTACAACAGTGACCACACTCCAAAAGTACTTCATGGACTGTAAAGCACTTTGAGACGTCCAGTGGTCGTGAAAGGCGCTACATAAATGTAAGCCTTTCTTTCTTTCAGAAGAGAAGAGAGCAAAAGGAGTTGGGTAAAGAAGAAAACCCAGCTTTGTAAACAATTATATCAACTTTGTGGAGAAATTCTGCAATTTACACAGTATAATAATTTTTCATCGATGCCATATCAAATCATTTCTTGCAGTCTTTTTAAAAGCTGTCACTTTTAATTGCCCGTTTGGGACCACAGGGAGAGATTCTAATCACATTGTTCAAAGTACTATTCATTTGGAGTACATTAAAAGAATTGTTAATCTTTTCCCTGTCAACGGGGTAGTGGGACAATGCAAAACGCACAGAACGAAAGGAGGTTGATAAATTGAAACTTACTTTCATCTTAAAGGCTCAGAAATTCCTCTAACTGGTCAATGAACGGCACCCACCATTCGTTTTTTCTTTTATCTGTTTCTCGGGATGTGGGTGTCACCGGCTAGGCCGACATTTATTGCCCATCCGTAATTGCCCTTGAGAAGGTGGTGGTGGGAGGGATTTTGACCCAGTGATGATGAAGGAAGGCCGATATATTTCCAAGTGGATGGTCATCATCATCATCGGCAGTTCTCGAAATCGAGGAAGACTTGCTTCCACTCTAAAAGTGAGTTCTCAGGTGACTAAACAATCCAACACAGGAATTACAGTCTCTGTCACAGGTGGGGCAGACAGTGGTTGAAGGAAAGGGTGGGTGGGGAGTCTGGTTTGTCGCACGCTCCTTCCGCTGCCTGTGCTTGCTTTCTGCATGCTCTCGGCGATGAGACTCGAGGTGGTCAGCGCCCTCCCAGATGCTCTTCCTCCACTTAGGGCGGTCTTTGGCCAGGGACTCCCAGGTGTCGGTGGGGATGTTGCATTTTATCAAGGAGGCTTTGAGGGTGTCCTTGAAACGTTTCCTCTGCCCACCTTGGGTTCACTTGCCATGTAGGAGTTCCGAGTAGAGCCTTGTGTCAGGCATGCCAACAATGTGGCCCGCCCTGCAGAGCTGGTCGAGTGTGGTCAGTGCTTCGATGCTGGGGATGTTGGCCTGGTTGAGGACACTAACGTTGGTGCGTCTGTCCTCCCAGGGGATTTGCAGGATCTTACGAAGACATCGTTGGTGGTATTTCTCCAGCGATTTGAGATGTCTACTGTATCTGGTCCATGTCTCTGAGCCATACAGGAGGGCGGGTATCACTACAGCCCTGTAGACCATGAGCTCGGTGGCAGATTTGAGGGCCTTATCTTTGAACACTCTACGATTGCAGGGTGATCTCCTGGACTAGTTTTGATCGCCTGGATGGATCGGAGAGAAATTTTCCCAGATTTTATTTTTTCCAATTGGCCTGGGTTTTTATCTGTATTTTGCCTCTCCCAGGAGTTCACATGGCTCTGGTTGGGGTGGAATATGGAATGTTTTAGTGTAAGGGGTATCGCAGTTGTGTGGAGTGGACTGATTGGGCTGGGTGGTCTTTACCTTTACGCCATTGTTCATTGTTCATAGGTTTATATGTAACCTGCAGTGCTGCTGACCGAGAGCATGCAGTCCTTTGTCAGCCGGCGGGGACACGATGGGCCGAAATGGCCTCCTGCGCTATAAGTTTCTATGTTTCGATGTTTCTAAGTCAGGATGGTGTGTGACTTGAAGGTGGAACTTGGAGGTGATGGTGTTCCCATGCGCCTGCTGCCCTTGTCCTTCTAGGCGGTAGAGGTTGCAGGTTTGGGAGGTGCTTTGCTGGTCAAATACATTGCTGATACTCACCATCTGGCCTCATTCGCCAATAATGTTCTTTTGGGGTCAGGTGCCACAGAGCACCCAGCGCTGAATCGCATGCAAGTGTCAGCTTCTCTGCAGGAGAAAAATTGGGGAAACAATGACCCGAACACTTGCTGTCAAACTAATGGCGAGACTCATGAGGTTCGCCGTTATTTAAATGCAAATGCCACAACAGCTTCTGCTGAGTTCCCGACTGAAGGCAGAAATGGAGAAGTCGCTGTTCAATTAACCATGGGGCTGCAGCCCCGGGCCCACCAAAGAACGTAGGCCCTCCAAACAAACTGATCACAGACTGATCAGTGACAATGCAGATCATTGAGAAATTTGCATATTGGAAGTCTTGCAATGTTATCTTCTAAAGTATCTGCAGGATATAAAATTGCTTATACAGGCTAGATTCACTTGTTTTTACCGATATACAGAAGTCCCTATATACTTATGTACCTATATACAGAAGTACCTATATGTACTAATGTACCGATATACAGAAGTCCCTATATACACTAATGTACCAATATACAGAAGTCCCTATATACACTAATGTACCGATATACAGAAATCCCTATATACACTAATGGACCAATATACAGAAGTACCTATCTGTACTAATGTACCGATATACAGAAGTATCTATATACACTAATGTACCGATATACAGAACAGAATACTTACTAGCCTGTTTTATTTCACATGTCATTGAGAGAAATTTGTATATATGTATAGGAATCTAGAATTGCACTATTACCAGTACCAGAATATATACCTACTTGATACAGAGTATATGCTTTCACTGTTGAATATACCAGCCTATGTTTCCATACTCAGAATCAGAATCATACACGTAATGTAATGAACAGGAACAAGGATAACTTTCGGCCCATTGGGATCAGTTTCCCCCGGGCCCAATCCGGCCCTGGGTGTTGGAGATGCCATCAGCTACCCGAAAGCAGAATCTCGCTGTCTGGCTCACCATCCAGATGCATTGAATGGCATGAGGTTGCTGTACTTGGGTAGTTGGTACAAAGTAAACTCACCACAGAACGTTAAGTCAAATCATTTCAAGTCTAAGTGTCAGCCGTGGCTCAGTGGGCAGCACTCTTGCCTCTGAGTCAGAAGGTTGTGGGTTTGAGTCTCACTCCAGAGACTCATGAGCACATGAATCTAGGCCGACACTCCTAGTGCAGTGCTGAGGGAGCGCCGCACTGTCGGAGGTGCAGTCTTTCAGTGAGATGTTAAACCGAGGCCCTGTCTGCTCTTTCAAGTGGAAGTAAAAGATCCCACGGCACTATTTTGAAGAAGAGCAGTGGAGTTATCCCCGGTGTCCTGGCCAATATTTATCCCTCAATCAACAGAACAGATTATCTGGTCATTGTTACATTGCTGTTTGTGGGAGCTTGCTGTGCGCAAATTGTCTGCCGCGCTTCCCACATTACAACAGTGACGACACTCCAAAAGTACTTCATTGTCTGTAAAGCACTTTGAGATGTCTGGTGTTCATGAAAGGCGCTTTATAAATGCAAGTCTTTCTTTCTAAGTACCCTTTTAATGACGTGATATGTGTTAATGACTGTCAGTCAACCTATCTGGCACTGAAAGTTAACGATTACAAGTGTGGAGTCTCAATCCTTCCGGTTTTAATTGCAAGAGATATTAATAAAATAAAAATATATTTTTTTACTTTTTCTTTCTGTCTCCTTTTTTCTCTCTCTTAATCTCGTCATTCTTTTTCCCTCTTTGTTTCTCTGCCTGTAGCTGATTTACCATTGAATTCCTGCACTCTAATTTACCCCTCCTTGTTCAGACCTTGCGCTGTTCATTTCGCAATGCTTCGATCTGGTTGGTTAAGGAGATACACAACGGCTTGACCTGCTCACTCAGATCCCAGATAAGCTGCAGAGGACCCCATGCCATTTCCATCTCTCAATCCAGCAATGTGCAGGGCAAAATATCATGGAGATTAAACGGGCACAGGCAAGCCTAACTTGTCCACCACCGGCACACCGTGGCTGCAGTGTGCACCATCTACAAGATGCGCTGAAGCAACTCGCCAAGACTTCTTCGGCAGCATCTCCCGAACCCGTGACCTCTACCACCTAGAAGGACAAGGGTAGCAGGCGCATGGGAACACCACCACCTCCAAGTTTCCTTCAAGTCACACACCATCCTGACTTGGAAATATATCAGCCATTCCTTCATCATTGCTGTGCCAAAATCCTGGAACTCCCTACTCTAATGTAGTTGCTTCATGGGTTCTTTGCTGAAGAATTCGTAACAACACATTGCTATTAAGAACTAGTTGGTTTACTAGCAAAGGTTTAACAATCACACTGCACATTACCAGTTCATTCACCAGGCTCACAACCACCTGCCTCATCGTGGATCCCCTGAACCCAACTGGCTGGGGTTTTATTGAGACTTGTGAACATCACGTGACGAGCTAAGCCACTCCCAACTCAACAACTCTACAAACCTGTCAGCATACTCACAGGGGCACACATTAAACCTCCCTAACAGCACTGGGGGAGCACCTTCACTACACAGACTGCAGCGGTTCAAGAAGTTGGCTCACCACCACCTCCTCAAGGGCAAATAGGGACGGGCAATAGATGCTGACCTTGCCAGCGACGCCCACATCCTGTGAATTAATTTTAAAATGGGCCTCATATGTGCCTGAGCCCAGATAGTGATGGATTTGACCATGTGTCAATCATAAGAGAAAAAATCAGATGGATCTATTGGAAACAACCCAAGTATCAGCTCAGGACAAAAAATAAGCATTTTCAGCTCAGTCGAACCTGCAAAATCCTCCTCTAACAGGTGTGGACTGGTGTCCAGGTTGGGAGTATTGTCTCATAGAACAATCAACCTTATCATAGGCGATCCCTCGAACGAGGATGACTTGCTTCCACATGGGTTCACAGATGTTTCAATGAAGGACTCGATGTTCCAGTCCTGAACTCCAATTGAAGGGGTGGAAGATGCCCGTGTGTGGATTTTTTTAACGTGTGGTGGCCGTTGACAGAGCTCGGCCTTTATCCAGTGGCAAGAGTTAACCCAGACGACTGGAGACCAGCACTGCTGCACGGACCTAGTGCACACACATATCGCAGTGTGGGCTGACCGTGCTGCCCCTGGGCCCTCGGCTCTTTTGGGCCCTGATACGTCCTTACTATACAGTATAAATGCACATGAGGCCCATGCTTGAGAGAAGGTCAGTGTGTGACCTGTCCTTTATTCCTTAGCACTCAAGTGATGAAGGTGGGTGGAGCTTCCTCTTTTATACCTGAAGGTCCAGGTTAGGAGTGTCTCCCACCTAGTGGTCAGTGTTCTCACGGTGTACAACTTAGGTCAGTTTATACATGGGTTACAATGCTGGTTGAATACATGACATCACCTCCCCCCCAAAGTCTTATTGGGATCACAGGTTGAGTCTCTCTGGTGGTTTACGCTCCCTTGTAGAGCGCCTGAGTTGGGGCTCCGGTTGTTGGGCGCTGGCCTGAGTATCTGCTGTTTGCGGTGCCTCAGGCCTGTCCGGACTGCCCACAGTGACTGGGCGCTCCTCCCTTTGGTTCCGGTGTTCGGTCACCTGTGGTGGAGTGAACACTATATCGTGTTCTTCCTCTGCTTCTTCTATGGGGTTGCTGAACCTCCTTTTTGTTTGATCCACAGTGTTTGCGGCAGATTTGTCCATTGGTAAGTTTAACTACCAGAATCCTATTTCCCTCTTTGGCAACCACAGTGCCTGCGAGCCATTTGGGCCCTGCAGCGTAGTTGAGGACTAAAAACAGGATCATTTACATCAATACATCGCGCCCTCGCATTCCTATCATGGTAGTCATATTGTGACTGGCGCCTGCTCTCGACAATTTCGTTCATGGTGGGGTATATAAGGGATAACCGGGTTTTGAGCGTCCTTTTCATTAGTAGCTCTGCGGGTGGAACCCCTGTGAGCGAGTGTGGTCGGGATCTGTAGGCCAACAGGAGACGTGATAAGCGCCTTTGTAGGGAACCCCCTTGGATTCTGAGCATCCCCTGTTTGATTATCTGCACTGCTCGTTCTGCCTGGCCGTTTGAGGCCGGCTTGAACGGTGCCGTTCTAACATGGTTAATTCCATTGCCAACCATGAAGTCCTGGAATTCAGTGCTTGTGAAGCACGGACCATTGTCGCTGACCAAGATGTCCGATAGACCGTGGGCGGCGAACATTGGCCATAGACTTTCTACCGTGGCAGAGGATGTGCTTGAATTTAAAATGTCACACTCGATCCATTTGGAGTAGGCGTCTACTACAACCAAAAACATTTTCCCCATGAAAGGACCTGCGTAGTCCACATGGATGCGTGACCAAGGCTTGGCGGGCCATGGCCAGGGGCTAAGGGGGGCTTCCCTGGGCGCATTGCCCAGCTGGGCACACGTGTTGCACCTGCGAACACAAAGTTCCAGATCTGCGTCGATCCCTGGCCACCAAACGTGTGACCTGGCAATTGCCTTCATCGTGACAATGCCCGGGTGCCCAGTGTGGAGTTCTCTGATGAACACCTCTCTGCCCATCTGGGGCATGACCACGCTGTTTCCCCACAGTAGGCAATCGGCCTGAATCGAGAGTTCATCCTTGCACCTGTGAAATGATTTAAATTTCTCAGGGCATGCCCTGTACGTGGCTGCCCAGTCCCCATTCAGGACACATTTCTTGACTAGAGACAATAGCGGGTCTCTATTTGTCCAGACTTTAATCTGACGGGCTGTCATGGGTGAGCCTTCGCTTTCGAAAGCTTCAACAGCCATGACCATCTCAGCAGCATGCTCGGTAGCCCCCTCAGTGGTGGCTAGTGGGAGCCTGCTGAGTGCATCGGCGCAGTTTTCGGTGCCCGGTCTGTGCCGAATTGTGTAGTCATAGGCGGCTAACGTGAGTGCCCACCTCTATATGCGGGCCGATGCGTTTGCATTTATGGCCTTGTTGTCGGCCAAAAGGGACGTTAGGGGTCTGTGATCTGTCTCCAGCTCAAATTTCCTGCCAACAGGTACTGGTGCATTTTCTTTACAGCATATACACATGCGAATGCCTCCTTTTCAACCATCCTGTAGCCCCTTTCTGCCTGGGACAGACTTCTGGAGGCATAAGCTACCGGCTGTAACTGACCCTTGGCATTGACATGCTGCAACACACACCCGACACCATAGGACGACGCATCGCACGTTAACACAAGTTTCTTACATGGGTCATATAGCGTTAACAGATTGTTGGAACATAACAAATTGCGTGCTCTATTAAAAGCCCTTTCCTGGCTGTCCCCCCAGATCCATTCACGACCTTTGCGTAGGAGCACGTGTAGCGGCTCTAGCAGCGTGCTCAATTTGGGAAGAAAGTTACCAAAATAGTTCAGGAACCCCAGGAACGAACGCAGCTCCATCGTGTTACGGGGTCTGGGTGCTCTCTGGATCGCTTCCGTCTTGGACGCAGTAGGGCTGATCCGGTCTGCTGCTACCCTCATCCCCAGGAATTCTACCTCTGGAGTTAGGAAGACGCACTTCGCCTACCCGGTCCAGTCTGCGTAGCACCTCCACCAGGTTGTGGAGGTGTTCTTCAGTATCGTAACCTGTAATGAGGATGTCGTCCTGAAAAACCACCGTCCCTGGAATTGACTTGAGGAGGCTTCCTATATTTCGTTGGAAGATCGCGGCGGCCGAGCGAATCCCGAAGAGACATCTGTTGTACTCAAACAATCCCTTGTGTGTCGTGATGGTGGTCAGCTTCTTCGACTCACTCGCCAGCTCCTGGGTCACGTAAGCTGAGGTCAGGTGCAATTTTGAAAAAAGTTTGCCACCGGATAGCGTCGCAAAGAGGTCCTCCGCTCTCGGTAGCGGGTACTGGTCTTGGAGTGACACCCGATTGATGGTGGCCTTGTAATCGCCACATATCCTGACCGACCCATCCGCCTTGAGCACCGGCACAATCGGGCTCGCCCAGTCACTGAATTCGACTGGCGAGATGATGCCTTCCCTCAGCAGGCGGTCCAATTCGCCTTCTTTCTTTTCCCGCATCACGTACGGCACCGCTCTGGCCTTGTGGTGTACTGGCCTGGGGAACTGTGTGCTGCTTTAACAATGTTGAATCTCTGTCCCAACCATTCCTTAACACAGTACCTCTCGTCTGTTCTGCTAGTGGCCATGCTCGCGTGGTTTAAATCCCAGTTTCTTGTCGCCATTGATATGTCCTTACAGTATATACAGTATAAATGCACACGAGGCCCATGCTTGAGAGAAGGTCAGTCTGTGACCTGTCCTTTATTCCTTAGCACTCAAGTGATGAAGGTGGGTGGAGCTTCCCCTTTTATACCTGAAGGTCCAGGTTAGGAGTGTCTCCCACCTAGTGGTCAGTGTTCTCACGGTGTACAAATTAGGTCAGTTTATACATGGGTTACAATGCTGGTTGAATACATGACAGGCCCCGTACCTCTGCCACGATCTCTCACGCTCCTCCACCACGATCTCTCGCTGCTCCTCCGCTACAAAAACACTCACCGCACCTCCGCCACGATCTCCCGCCGCACCTCCGCACCAAACATTCGGCGAACCTCCGTCATGATCGTCCATCAAACATCAGCCACGATCCTTCATCGCTCCTCCGCCCCAATCACTCATCGCAAGTCCGCCACGACTTTCCCGCACCTCTGCCTTACCAGGGCCCCGCCGATGATTCCGGAGATGAGGGGGTTACCTTATGACGATAGATTGAGTAGACTGGGTCTTTACTCGTTGGAGTTCAGAAGGATGAGGGGTGATCTTATAGAAACATTTTAAATAATGAAAGGGATAGACAAGATAGAGGCAGAGAGGTTGTTTCCACTGGTCGGGGAGACTCGAACTAGGGGGCACAGCCTCAAAATACGGGGGAGCCAATTTAAAACCAAGTTGAGAAGGAATTTCTTCTCCCAGAGGGTTGTGAATCTGTGGAATTCTCTGCCCAAGGAAGCAGTTGAGGCTAGCTCATTGAATGTATTCAAGTCACAGATAGATAGATTTTTAACCAATAAGGGAATTAAGGGTTATGGGGAGCGGGCGGGTAAGTGGAGCTGAGTCCACGGCCAGATCAGCCATGATCTTGTTGAATGGCGGAGCAGGCTCGAGGGGCTAGATGGCCTACTCCTGTTCCTAATTCTTATGTTCTTATGTTCTTATGATGTTCCTGCCCATGCTCCAAATCAACCAGCAGTCAGACAGAGTCGTAACAGCCACTCTCCGAGACAACCTTTTGGTGGGATCATCGTATCCGACCCCAATATGGGTCTCATCCAAGCGGCACGGGGTGGGGTCATTCGATGGTGATAAGAAGCAGGAACAGTTTTGCCCTTCGCAGCTGAGGAATAACGAGGCCAACTGAAGCGAACCCGACACAGACCTGGGGACCTCTGACACTTGACGACTTAGCGCAACATCAGATCCCCCGTGCTATTGATCACCAACCAGAAAAGAGTCTGCGTTTCTCTAACCGCTGCCTTACCCACGGGACATCAGAGGAGGTGGCAGCAGTTCCATTTCCACATCAAGTCGAAAAGGGATGAGAGCTGCATCGCTGTATCACTGAAGTACTCTCGGTATTGTGTGAGCTCCAGTCCAGTCCACATGAATGATCACTTGAGATGGATGTTAAAGATGGAAAAGTGCTGCCGGGGGGGTGGTGCCAGATTTTAGCTAATAAATTTTAGACTCCACTGCGTCAAGTAAATGTAAATTAGATTCGCCTGGTGCAATGATAAATGAAAATGTCCTGCTGTGTCAGAATTCTGCCGAGGTAAGAACGAAGGAGAATATTTTTCAGTTATAATGTTCAGCAGCAGGATGTAATGCAATGGTGTCTCTGAGAGTCTCGGAACAGGAGGTTTCACAGTACATAAATACCTCTACCTCCAGCGCACAGTACCGGGAATAGCAGACCTCATTCACTAATCATGCTGTCAAAGGCAACATTACCGTGAAGCAGCATATTCTCCAACTAAAATAACACATCAGAGACATAATAGGTGAACGCACACATACACACACACACACACACACACACACACACACGCTCGCACATATTACAGACGAGGCAAGCCATGTGCCTAATCCTCCATGGAGAGCTGTAGTGCCTGCCATCTCAGCATCGAACCTTTCTTCTTACACAAGAGCATAAGAAATAGGAGCAGGAGTAGGCCGTATGGACCCTCGAGCCTGCTCCACCATTTAATACGATCATGACTGATCCGATCATGGACTCAGCTCCACTTCCTCGCCCGCTCCCCATAACCCCTTATGCCCTTATCATTTAAGAAACTGTCTATCTCTATCTTAAATTTATTCAATGTCCCAGCTTCCACAGCTCTCTGAGGCAGCGAATTCCACAGATTTACAACCCTCTGAGAGAAAAAATTTCTCCTCGTCTCAGTTTTAAATGGGCGGCCCCTTATTCTAAGATCATGCCCCCTAGTCCTAGTCTCCACTATCAGTGGAAACATCCTCTCTGCATCCACCTTGTCAAGCCTCCTCATAATCTTATACGTTTCGATAAAATCACCTCTCATTCTTCTTCTCAAGCAATCCCCCGGAGTCGAGGATGACTTGCTTCCACATTAAACCGAGTTCTCAGGTGACGGATGAGACCAATACGGGACCTACAGTCTCTGTCACAGGCCGGGCAGACGGTGGTTGGAGGGACGGGTGGGTGGGGGGCTTGGGTTGTTGTGTGCTCCTTCCGCTGTCTGCGCTTGGCTTCCCGCGTGCTCCCGGCGAAGAGACTCGAGGTGTTCGGCGAATTCCCGGATGCTTCTCCTCCACTTTGAGCGTTCTTGGTCCAGGGATTCCCAAGAGTCGGAGGGGAAGTTACATTTTTTCAAGGAGGCTTTGAGGGTGTCCTTGAAATGTTTCCTCTGCCCTCCTGCGGCTCGCTTGCCGTGACATAGCTTGGGCAGAGCGCTTATTTCAGAACCCCTTCTCAAAAGGCCCCAGAGTTCTTTTGTCTCCTGGTACTGATCACCTGTCAAAGAGTCCGAGTTTTCAAAGCTCTGCTAGTTAGTCAGTCCTCTGACACCAGGGATTAGATCTGTGGGCACTCCATGGGTTTAGACTTCTGCCACCTGGAAGGACAAGGGCAGCAGGTGCATGGGACACCCCCCAGCTCCACGTTCCCCTCCGTGTCACACACCGTCCCGACTTGGAAATATATCGGCCGTTCCTTCATCGTCGCTGGGTCAGAATCCTGGAACTCCCTCCCTAACAGCACTGTGGGAGCACCTTCACCACATGGACTGCAGCGGTTCAAGAAGGCGGCTCACCACCACCTTCGCGAGGGGCAATTAGGGATGGGCAATAAATGCCCATCTTGCCAGCAATGCCCACATCCCAGGAAAAAATAAATAGATGTTTCCTGTGTATTGTGGTGCCAACAGTCACACACACACACACATGTGCGCAAACATACGCACACACGCTCGCGCAGACATGCATATACACATACCCAGTAATTTGAATAATTCAAAGCTTTACGGACCGTAGAGATGAGGAAAAACTTTTTTACGCAACAAGTAGGGAGAGAGAAAACACGGAATTATAGACCGGTCAGCCTGACCTCAGTAGTGGGTAAAATGATGGAATCAATTATTAAGGATGTCATAGCAGTGCATCTGGAAAATGGTGACATGATAGGTCCAAGTCAGCATGGATTTGTGAAAGGGAAATCATGCTTGACAAATCTTCTGGAATTTTTTGAGGATGTTTCCAGTAAAGTGGACAAAGGAGAACCAGTTGATGTGGTATATTTGGACTTTCAGAAGGCTTTCGACAAGGTCCCACACAAGAGATTAATGTGCAAAGTTAAAGCACATGGGATTGGGGGTAGTGTGCTGACGTGGATTGAGAACTGGTTGTCAGACAGGAAGCAAAGAGTAGGAGTAAACGGGTACTTTTCAGAATGGCAGGCAGTGACTAGTGGGGTGCCGCAAGGTTCTGTGCTGGGGCCCCAGCTGTTTACATTGTACATTAATGATTTAGACGAGGGGATTAAATGCAGTATCTCCAAATTTGCGGATGACACTAAGTTGGGTGGCAGTGTGAGCTGCGAGGAGGATGCTATTAGTCTGCAGAGTGACTTGGATAGGTTAGGTGAGTGGGCAAATGCATGGCAGATGAAGTATAATGTGGATAAATGTGAGGTTATCCACTTTGGTGGTAAAAACAGAGAGACAGACTATTATCTGAATGGTGACAGATTAGGAAAAGGGAAGGTGCAACGAGACCTGGGTGTCATGGTACATCAGTCATTGAAGGTTAGCATGCAGGTGCAGAAGGCGGTTAAGAAAGCAAATGGCATGTTGGCCTTCATAGCGAGGGGATTTGAATACAGGGGCAGGGAGGTGTTGCTACAGTTGTACAGGGCCTTGGTGAGGCCACACCTTGAGTATTGTGTACAGTTTTGGTCTCCTAACTTGAGGAAGGACATTCTTGCTATTGAGGGAGTGCAGCGAAGATTCACCAGACTGATTCCCGGGATGGCGGGACTGACCTATCAAGAAAGACTGAATCAACTGGGCTTGTATTCACTGGAGTTCAGATGAATGAGAGGGGACCTCATGGAAACGTTTAAAATTCTGACGGGTTTAGACAGGTTAGATGCAGGAAGAATGTTCCCAATGTTGGGGAAGTCCAGAACCAGGGGTCACAGTCTGAGGATAAGGGGTAAGCCATTTAGGACCGAGATGAGGAGAAACTTCTTCACCCAGAGAGTGGTGAACCTGTGGAATTCTCTACCACAGAAAGTTGTTGAGGCCAATTCACTAAATATATTCAAAAGGGAGTTAGATGAAGTCCTTACTACTCGGGGGATCAAGGGTTATGGCGAGAAAGCAGGAAGGGGGTACTGAAGTTTCATGTTCAGCCATGAACTCATTGAATGGCGGTGCAGGCTCGAAGGGCTGAATGGCCTGCTCCTGCACCTATTTTCTATGTTTCTATGTTTCTAAGTGGTTAGGATTTGGAATGCAGTACCTGATAGGGTGACGGAAACAGATTCAATAGTAGCCTTCAACAGGGAATTGGATAAATACATGAAGCAGAAATTGCAGGGATATGGGGAATGAGTGGGGGGAGTGGGACTAATGGGATTGCTCTTCGGAAGAGCCGGTGTGGACTCGATGGGCCGAATGGCCTCCTGTGCTGCGCTATTTTGTGATTCTATGGGCTGGATTTTCCGCCTCTGTTTTCGCCCCGTGTGTGCATGTGTTTGCACACCCGTGTGTGTGTGTGTGTGCATGTGTGTGTGTGTGCGTGTGTGCGTGTGTGTGTGTGTGTGACTGTTGGCATCACAATACCACAGGAAACATCTATTTATTTCTTCCTAGGATATGTGCGTCGCTGGCAAGGCCAGCGCTGTTTAGCTTGCGATTTTCGCTTGCTCAGCTGACCTAGCGCTCCGAGAGAGGTGTGCACCTCCCTTAGTGCTCCGCTCGGGGCCCAGCTGCCCAATTTTGCCAACCGAGGCACAAACTGTTTCCGGGTGCAAACTTTACCGCCCTGCCGCCATTACCGCCCCGAAATGAGCAAAGCCGAAAAATCCAGTCCCATCTTTCTAAGATAGTGTTGTCAACAAACATGACTTTTTCTGATCGCCACGCGCTGGCGATCATAAGCATTTGGAGAAAATCTTCTCTGATCTCTTGCTTCATGTGAAATCTCTGCGGCCTGAAGGATTAGCTCACAGTACCTGACACCAGCCCTGCGCATACTCCGAGCAGTAAGTAAGGATGCAATAAAGCATGCGCATCAGTTTTAATCACATGAACGCTTAAAGGAGCTGCACTGATTTGCCTGGTTCTGTTGCAGTTAAGCAGTAACCCCTGTGAAACCAAAGTGGCTCCATGTGATTCCTTACCTGAAGCCAAATCCCTGGCTCAAGGAGTATAGCGATACTGCACATTTTTACATTGCTGCAATGCCAGAGCTGCTTCCTAAGGGTACAAAATATGGAGGGCAAGCCCACTAAAAATGATTCGTCATTTGTCGTAGAGGGAAACTGTTCCCGTTGGAGGATGGCTCGAAAACCCGAGGGTACAGATTTAAGGTATAAAAACAAAGAATGCTGGAAATCTCAGCGGGTCGGGCAGTATCTGTGGAGAGGAAACTGAGTTAATGTTTCGGGTCGGTGACCCTTCGTCAGAACTGGAGAGTGTTCGGAAAGAATAGATTCTTAATAAGCACTGAATGGGGGAGGGGAGGAAAGAACAAAAGGGAAGGTCGGTGATAGGGTGGAAGGCAGGAGAGATTAGAGAGACAAAAGGGATGATGGCCCGACTTGAGATGGTAATGGCAGGAGTTAGGAAAAGATTAGTCTCGATAGGGTGTGAATGGTGGGATAATTACCAGCTGCCATGGGAAACAAAGAGAAAAAATACATCAAAGCAAAAGGTTAAGGTCTGAAATTGTTGAACTTGATGTTGAGTCCCGAAGGCTGTAAAGTGTCTAATCGAAAGATGAGGTGCTGTTCCTCGAGCTTGTGTTGGGATTGCGTTGAGATTTAAGGTGATTGGCAAAAAACCAGAGGCGACACGAGGAAACACTTTTTTAAGGCAGCGAGTGGTGAGGATCTGGAGTGCACTGCCTGAGAGGGTGGTGGGGACAGAGTCAATAGTAGCCTTCAAAAGGGGATTTTGGATAAATACTCGAAGGAGAAAAAAATTGCCCGGGAGCGGGGGAGTGAGACTAACTGGATTGCCCTTCGAACGAGTCGGCGCGGATTCGATGGGCCGAATGGCCGCCCTCTTTGCTGTATGATTCTATGATTCTATGTGGTAAGGAGGATCAATCCACTGGATGGTGTTATAATGTACTACCAGTGGGAATAACTGCAGTATATTCAAGTCAGAATAATTGCAGCAGATTTTAATTCAACGTGAAAGGCAAGCGATCAGCAGAGATAGGCCGCTATTCAGGCACACCAGGAGTGATGGTAAAATAGCATTATCCAACTAGCAGACATGGACCTTGGTTGCTATGACTTCATTTGAAAGTCACCAGCACAATTAAAATGAGATTTTTGCAGATTGCATTAATAAGATCAAGCAACAACGTCAGTGGGTGAGTCTAAGGACGAATTTAGTGACTTTTCCGAGCCCTAGGAGCATTAACATCATCAATGACGTTAGTCAAAATGAACTGCAGAGACAGGCTTCAAATTATAAAATACTCAAGCTTGGCATGAACATACCAATACTTACAACTGCGAAATAATATTATTGACTGTGTGCAGAGCATTATTAATCTTGCAACTGATAATTATCGAGTTAGCCCTGTGTGCAAGGCTGCCGCTGATGAGGCATCTTGTAATATAGTTGTTTCCGATGGATTATCTGTCAGCCATGGCTCATTGGGTAGCTCTCTCGCCTCTGAGTCAGAAGGTCGTGGGTTCAAGCCCCACTCCAGGGGCTTGAGCACATAAATCTAGGCTGACGCTCCCAGTGCAGTGCTGAGGGAGCACCGCACTGTTGGAGGTGCCGTCTTTCAGATGAGACCTTAAATCGAGGCCCCGTCTGCTCACTCAGGTGGATGTGAAATATTTCAAAGAAGAACAGAAGAGCAGGGGAGTTATCCCTGGTGTCCTGGCTAATATTTATCCCTCAATCAACATCTCTAAAAACAGATCAGCTTGTCATTATCACATTGGTGTTTGTGGGAGATTGCTGTGTGCAAATTGGCTGCTGCATTTTCCACATTGCAACAGTGACTACATTCTGAAAGTACTTAATTGGCTGTAAAGCGCTTTGGGACATCCTGGGGTCATGAAAGGCGCTACAGAAATGCAGGTTCTTTCTCTCTTGTTGCTTGGTTAATATCACCGATAGTTTTACCTACCACCAGTGTGGATGTACCATCAGCGCAAGGATTGCATGTGTACAAGGAGCACCCCCTTTTTTCATGACAACTCGGGGTGGGGAATAAATGCCAGCCTTGCTCACACGCGGAAAACAAATGTTCAAAATTTCAGATGAGTGCTTTTTTTTTTCTTTTCACAGATCGGTGGAGGGGGTGGCCAGGCCACAAAAAATTCCAATGGAAGTAAAAATTTGACTAATTCACTAGCCCCCTGTTTCACACTCACACACAAAGTCAAAATCTGCTCCTTTGTGCCCGCAAGGATATCAGGAGAGAATAAGATTAAGCTTAGGCGTGATGCCCCTGTTGCTGAATAGCCTGCCGCCACCTGCCATCCATGGCTCCCATCTGAAGAAACGCTGCCTGCATAAAGTTTCGTAGGACTGCCGGTGTCCCAGTATCGTAATGAACAAAAATTCTCTTTATGTTTTTTTTTAACTCTTGCACTCGTAAAAGATGGCCTTACGTATAAGGCGTCAGAGTTTCACGAGCATTTTCTGGGCAGAATTTGGGAAATCAGCCTAACTCTCCGCCTGCAAATGCCCTATTCCCTGCAATGTGTCGGATCTGTCGAGGAGAATCTTGACAGATCACAAGTTCCGGGATTTGCGCAGCCATTACTGATGTGTGTGCGTTTTGTACGCCCCCGTAGAGGCTGCAAATCACTGTCTATTTTTGTTTTTAAACCTGAATAATGTATTTCCTTTTCCCTTCACTATTGCTTTGTAATCGCCTTAAAACAAGTCACATAAGCAGTACAGGGATAATGTAATGTATGCACCTGTGAGTATGCTCACAAGTTTGTTGTCCGCTGGTACGCTCGCGGTCTTTCGCGAGAGGTGGGCACTGGAGGGACTGGAGTGCATCATCACCCCCGGCAACCAAATTTAATTTGATTAAAGGTTTTCGTTACAGTTTTAAATTGTTAATTTGTGGGTTCTAGTTCAAGGGGGCACTTGTTTAAGTTTCTACTAAAATAGTTGTAGAGCTGTTGTTCTGCAAGAGGTGGGCACCGGAGGGACTGGAGTGCATCATCACGCTCAGCAACCAAATTTTAATTTGTTCTAAGTTCCCTTTAAAGTTTTCTTTGTAAATGTGTGTGTGTTCTAGTGTCCTTACCCAAAAGGGGGCACTTGGCTAAAAGTTCTATTGAAATAGTTGTAGAGCTGTTGAGTGGGAGTGGCTTAGCCAGTCACGTGCTGTTCACAAGGCTCAATAAAACCCCAGCCAGTTGGGTTCTGGGGATCCACGAAAAGGCAGGTGGTTGTGAGCCTGGTGGATGAACTGGTAATGTGTCGTGTGATTGTTAACCCTTTTGTTAATAAACCAACTACTTCGTAATAGCAATGTGTTGCTATGAATTCTTAAGCAAAGAACCCGTGAAGCAAATACATTTCAGGGTTGCAAGCTTATCTTGGGGGTACACAGAATGTAATGTGTGTCTCTGTGAGTAAAGGTTGGTAAGCAATTATAGACTAGGCTTTGCTCTTCTATCCTTCACCACCTAGCTCTCCAACTTTTACAAAAGGGATTGGACGCAGCTGTCAATAGTGTAACATTTGCCAACACTCATTATCGAGGCTCGCATATACAGAAGGAGAACTTGGAGGAGATAACACGAAAGAGTTGTATTCATGTAGTACTTTTCATGTCTTCAGGAGCTCCCTAAGCACTTAAAACCTAATAAATTTGTTTTGAAGCATAGTCAGTTATTTTTTAATTTATTCATTCACGGGATGTGGGCGTTGCCGACAAGGCCAGCATTTATTGCCCGTCCCTAATTGTCCCAGGAGAAGGTGGTGAAGAGCTGCCTTCTTGAACCGCTGCAGTCCGTGTGGTGAAAGTACTCCCACAGTGCTGACTTTGTTGTAGCGACTTGTTACAACTGCGTTTCCACTGCGAATCCTCATGCTACGCCAATTTTTACCATTGGCCACATTTTGTTGCCAATTTTATGCCTTTAAAAAAATTGAGGTATTTTTAACGGTATTTTTTGGCGAAAAATGACAAAAAAATACCGCTATCACCAAAAGACCAATTTCTAGCCCATTATCTTTACTGTTTATCTGTGTTATTATATAATATATTTAATATAATTGGCATATCTGTGTAGAAATCTAGTACAGGTACTGTTATATCTTGAATAAAGAGTCAGACTAGATACTGCAAGCTAAAAGTAAGGTGTGACCGTTGTCCTTTATTGCAGATCTCAGAGTGCCTCTCCAGCCTGTGAGGCCTCCTTATATACAGGTGCTCCCAAGGGATTGTGGAATCCCTTGGGACTCCAGGGGAGAAGCCCTCTGGTGGTTAGACATGGTAATTACAGGTTTACATACATAACAACACTCCCCCCCACCCCCCACCGCCAAAGTCAATAGTGTAACTATTTACAATGTGAGTGGATATGGGGCCTTCCTTTCCCTGGTTGATCGTCTCGGTGCAAATACTGATGTTGGTGAGTCGTTTGTTGGGCCTTCTCTGGGCTGCTGCACAGCTGGCCTTGCTGGACTGCTGGGGATGGTGAGTCTTGCTGGGTTGCTGGGGGTGATGGGTTCTGCTTCGTGGTCAACCGCTGGGTCGGTTGCCACTTGTGTGTGTGTTGGAAGGTCGAAAAAGGTAGAGTCTATTGTGGGTTGTTCTGGATAGTCTGTAAATCTGAGTTTGGTTTGGTCCAAGTGTTTTCTGCAGGTGAGTCCATTTGCGAGTTTGACCACAAACACCCCAAAACAGTGGCCAGAACAGTGCGGGCAATCCACTTGGGACTTTGTCCATAGTTCAACACAAATACAGGATCATTTACTTCAATTTCACGTGACACATTTGCACGATCATGATATGTATTCTGTTGAAGCCGCCTGATCTCTACCTGTTCGTGTAGATCAGGGTGGACTAATGAGTGCCTTGTCTTAAGTGCCCTTTTCATGAGCAGTTCAGCAGGAGGGACCTCGGTGAACGAGTGGGGTTGTGCGGTAACTAAGCAGGACTCGGGATAAGTGAGTCTGCAGTGAGCCTTCATTTACCCTCTTCAAGCTCTGCTTCATTGTTTGAACTGCTCGTTCTGCCTGACCGTTGGACGGGGTAGACATGACATGTTTGACTCCATTGCGGGTCATGAATTCCTTGAATTCGGCACTGGTAAAGCACGCCTCATTGTCACTTACAAGGACATCAAGCAGGCCGTGCGTGGCAAACATGGCCCGTAGGCTTTCAATGGTGGCAGCGGACGTGCTTGCCGACATTATCACACATTCAATCCATTTGGAGTACGCATCTACAACCACAAGGAACATTTTTCTCAAGAATGGGACTGCATAGTCGACATGAACCCTAGACCACGGTTTGGAGGGCCAAGACCATAAACTTAGTGGCACCTCCCTGGATGCATTGCTTAACTGGGAACATATATTACATTTGTGCACACAGGTCTCTAAGTCTGCATCGATACCGTGCCACCACACGTGGGATCTGGCTGTCGCTTTCATCATTACAATGTCTGGGTGGGTACTGTGGAGATCACTAATGAAAGTGTCCCTGCTCTTTATTGGCACAACTACCCGATTGCCCCATAGGAGGCAGGCTGCCTGTATAGACATTTCATCTTTGCGCCGCTGGTACGGCTTTATTTTTTCCTGCATCTCTAATGGACACTAGACCAACTCCCGTGGAGCACACAGTTTTTTACTAAGGACAGTAAGGGGTCCTGGCTCGTCTAGGATCTAATCTGTCGGGCGGTAACAGGTGATTGCTCACTCTCGAATGCTTCCATTACCATAATTAAATTTGCAGGCTGTGTCATCTCCACCCCGGTGGTGGGCATTGGTAGCCTACTGAGAGCATCGGCACAGTTTTCTGTGCCTGGCCTGTGCCGGATGGCATAGTTGTATGCGGACAAAGTGAGTGCCATCTCTGGATGCGGGCCGATGCATTCGTATTTATTCCCTTATTTTCAGAAAAGAGGGATATAAGCGGCTTATGGTCGGTTTCCAATTCAAATTTGAGCCCGAACAGATATTGGTGCATTTTCTTTACCCCGTAAACACACGCTAACCCTTCTTTTTAAATCATACTGTAGGCCCTCTCGGCCTTAGACAGACTTCTGGATGCATAAGCAACCGGTTGCAATTTCCCAAATTTATTAGCTTGTTGCAATGCATACCCGACCCCATACAACAACGCATCACATGCTGGTACCAAATGTTTACATAGATCGTACAACACAAGCAATTGGTTTGAACATAACAGCTTCCTCGCTTTCTCAAAGGAATTTTCTTGGCTCTTTCCCCATACCCATTCATCTTCTTTACGCAGTAAAGAATGCAGGGGTTCTAACAATGTACGAAGACCCGGTAAGAAGTTACCAAAGTAGTTCAGGAGTCCTAGAAATGACCGCAGCTCCGTCACGTTCTGTGTTCTTGGCGCGTTCTTTATTACCTCCGTCTTCGAATCGGTGGGCTTGATGCAGTCCACCGCGATTCTTCTCCCCAGGAACTCCACTTCAGGTGCCAGGAAAACACACTTTGAGCGTTTTAGACTGAGCCCCACACGATTAAGCCGACTAAGAACCTCCTCCAGGTTCTGCAGGTGCTCGATGGTGTCCCAACCTGTAACCAAGATGTCGTCCTGGAAGACCACGGTGCGCGGGACCGACTTCAGCAAGCTTTCCATGTTCCTCTGGAATATCACCGCAGCCGATCGAATCCCAAACGGGCATCTGTTGTAAACGAAAGGACCTTTGTGCGTATTGATGCAGGTGAGGCCTTTCGAAGATTCCTCCAGTTCCTGTGTCAAGTCCAGCTTCGTGAAGGTTTTCCCTCCCACCAGCATCGCAAATAGGTCGTCTGCCTTTGGTAGCGGGTACTGATCCTGCAGCGAGAAACGATTGATAGTTACTTTGTAATCACCACAGATTCTGATGGTGCCATCTCCCTTGAGGAATGGAACAATCGGACTGGCCCATTCATTGAATTCGATCGGCGAAATGATGCCCTCTCGTTGCAGCCTGTCCAGCTCGATCTCCACTCTCTCGCTCATCATGTAAGGTACCGCTCTCGCCTTGTGATGGATGGGTCACACCCCTAGAAGCAAATGGATCTGCACTTTTACTCCTTGGAACTTCCCAATACCTGTTTCGAACAGCGAGGGGAACTTGCTTAGGACCTGGGCACATGAGGTGCTGTCAACAGACGAAAGCGCTCGGACGTCGTGCCAGTTCCAGCGTATCTTTCTCAGCCAGCTCCTGCTGAGAGTGTGGGGCCATTGCGGTACCACCGAGAGTGGTAAATTGTGCACCGCTCCATCGTAGGAGACCTTTACGGTAGCACTGCCAATTATGGGAATCAGTTCCTTTGTGCATGTTCTAAATTTGGTACGAATGGGAGCCAGGACTGGCCTTGAAGCCTTGTTGCACCACAACTTATCGAAAGTCTTTTTACTCATTATGGACTGGCTTGCGCCCGTGTCCAGCTCCATGGACACCGGGAGTCCATTTAATTCAACCTTCAGCATTATCGGGGGACACTTTGTGGTAAATGTGTGCACCCCATATACCTCTGCCACCCCGGTCTGAGGCTCTGGTTCGTCATGATCTACCGTGGATCTGTCCTCCTCTGCAACATGGTGGTTTGCAGGATTAGCAGGATTTGCAGCTCACCTGCACATACGTTGGAGGTGCCCCATTGTTCCACAGCCCTTGCAATTGTATCCTTTGAAGCGGCATGAATGGAATCGATGATCACCCCTGCAGCGCTAACAAGGTGTTAATTGCCTTGTATTCACCACCCTTGATGGCAGACTCTGAGTCATCTGCGGACGTGCAGCTACACGCGTGTAAGTCCTGCCATGTACATTTTGATTAGAAAACAATGTTACTTTGTTCACAGTAGTTGCAGCAGCACTGGTGTGCTGGGAAATTTGTTTGGTATTGTCACTGGTGGAGATAAACGCCTGGGCTATCGCTATGGCTTTATTCAAGGTAGGAATCTCTTTGGTCAAGAGTTTGCGAAGTATTACTTCATGGCCAATGCTAAGTACAAAAAAGTCCCTGAGCATATGCTCCAAGTATCCTTCAAATTCACAATGTCCTGCAAGGCGCCTTAGCTCAGCGACATAGCTCGCCACTTCCTGGCCTTCAGACCTCTTGTAATATAGAACCGATACCTCGCCGTCAGGACGCTTTCCTTCGGCATTTAGATGCTCCCGGACCAGTGTGCACAACTCATCGTACGACTTGTCTGTGGGTTTTGCTGGAGTGAGCAGGTTTTTCATGAGGCCATACGGTGGTGCCCCGCAAACGGTGAGGAGGATCGCCCTTCGTTTGGCAGCGTTCCCTTCTCCTTCCAGCTTGTTGGCCATGAAGTATTGGTTGAGTCGCTTCATGAAGGTTTCCCAATCATCTCCCTCCGAAAATTTCTCTAGGATGTCCAGAGTTCTCTGCATTGTTGCGTTGGAGTTCATCATCTGTATCTCGTCGCCAGTTGTTATATCTTGGATAAAGAGTCAGACTAGATACTGCAAGCTTAAAGTAAGTGTGATTGTAGTCCTTTATTGCAGATCTGAGTGCCTCTCCAGCCTGTGATGCCTCCTTATATACAGGGTGCTCCCAAGGGATTGTGGGATCCCTTGGGACTCCAGGGGATAAGCCCTCTGGTGGTTAGGCATGGTAATTACAGGTTCACATACATAACAGGTACAATGTCTGAAATCCAGCTATATCGGGACCGAGACCGTGCCGCTTTTTGGATTTTGCCAGATTTCGGACATCGCTGTCGGCGCTCGTCACTGATTCCCTCCGCTCCTCCGCTCCTCGCCGATTCCCTCTGCTCCTCCGTTCCTCGCCGATTCCCTCCGCTCCTCCGTTCCTCGCCGATTCCCTCTGCTCCTCCGTTCCTCGCCGATTCCCTCTGCTCCTCCATTCCTCGCTGATTCCCTCCGCTCCTCCGTTCCTCGCCGATTCCCTCTGCTCCTCCGTTCCTCACCGATTCCCTCTGCTCCTCCGTTCCTCGCCGATTCCCTCTGCTCCTCCGTTCCTCGCCGATTCCCTCTGCTCCTCCGTTCCTCGCCGATTCCCTCTGCTCCTTCGTTCCTCGCCAATTCTCTCCGCTCCTCCGTTCCTCGCCGATTCCCTCTGCTCCTCCGTTCCTCGCTAATTCCCTCCGCTCCTCCGTTCCTCGCCGATTCCCTCCGCTCCTCCGTTCCTCGCTGATTCCCTCCGCTCCTCGCCGATTCCCTCTGCTCCTCCGTCTCTCGCCGATTCCCTCTGCTCCTCCGTTCCTCGCCGATTCCCTCCGCTCCTCCGTTCCTCACCGATTCTCTCTGCTCCTCCGTTCCTCGCCGATTCCCTCCGCTCCTCCGTTCCTCACCGATTCTCTCTGCTCCTCCGTTCCTCGCCGATTCTCTCCGCTCCTCCGTTCCTCACCGATTCCCTCTGCTCCTCCGTTCCTCGCCAATTCTCTCCGCTTCTCCATTCCTCGCCGATTCCCGCTGCTCCTCGCGGTGCCCCGACGCTGCGGGTTTTTAACCGTTTTTTTTAACCGGTTTCCGCGTCCCTCGCCGCCCGATGTTGCCATCTTGGCCGCCTCTAAAATGTCCGGTTTTCAAACAGTTATGGTTTTTGGACAGTCAGATTCAGGACGTTGCACCTGTAACTGCAATGTTACCAGAACCAGAATATATACCTACTTGATGCAGAATATATGCTTTCATTGTTGAATATACCGGCCTATGTTTCCGTACTCAGAATCAGGAATACAGACGTCATGTAACAAACAGAACTTGCGGCCCATTGGGATCAGTTTGCCCCTGGCCCATCAGGCCCTTAATCCCGCCCTGAAGTCTTCGGGCTCCTTCAACTCAGTTCCACCTGACTGTTTAGAGAGATACATCACATGGGGTTCTTCAAGAAAATCCTATTACAATGGTTGCTCCTGTACCTGAGCTGTAATAGCATTAGTGTAGCCCTTGGCATGAAATGATAAAGCAGTTCACTGTACTGTCTGGTAATAGTATTTCTGTCAATGATACAAACGACTAGAGACAGTGCACTGTAAAATTCACTTAATCCTCCCCAGTGCTCAGTTCCAATTATTTCCAGAAACCGACATATTTACGGATTTTTTTTTCTTGATTTTGGAAATCTACGGCAGATTTAACCTGTTATCCCCGGTGCATGTTAAGCCCAGGGTTCACAGACTGAGAGTCCCTGCAGGCAGTAAGCTGCCGCCACAGGCTGTAGACCGCACCCCTCCATGTTTAGAGACTAAAGCAAGGCGGGGTGACTTTGAGGAGATCGTTTTCCAGCTGCTTAAAGATGTGAATGCTGTATCGCTGTATCCTGAACACGAGTCCACAAGGCTTGCAGTGCTGATCTACAATGCATCGCCAGGGACTGTTGTTGTTTCGGTGGGTTCAACGCCGGGATCAAATCAAGGCACGCCATACAGGAACGGAGCAGGTTTGTGGATTTGTATCAGAGCCTTCTGGCTGTGAATTTAGCAGTTAAGGCACTTTAGTATGCTGTGACACGTAGTGCGATTTCAACATCACAGATGAAGGAAGGGTGTGCACGTCTCGGTTGCAATGTGTCAACGAGTGACAGGAGGTAGGACTAAAGGAGGGTTCAGATCACAGAGCAGCAGGGGGGCGGGGGGTAGAAATTCTCCAATGCCCCAAATGGGGGCGGTAACTGGCTCGGGGGGGGGGGGGGGTGGGACTTCCTGCGTCCGGCGCGTTTCCGACATTACAACGGTGATTACACGTCAAAAAGTGCCTCATTGGTTGCAAAGTGCTTTCGGACGTTGTGAGGTCGGGAAAGGCGCTATAGAAATGCACGTCTTCTACCAGGCAAGAAGAGGTTGGGGATGAGGGATGAGAGACAGAGCTGGGGGACTAAAACTTGCCCCAGGTGGGGAGATAGGGACAAGGATTGGGACGTTGTCCTGGCAGTGAATTTGCAATGTTTTTGAGAGTCCATTTGGAACCGGTTGAGTTTATAGAGTGTCCAGGAGGAACAATGGACCCCCTGAGCACTTATCAAACTAGTCCCGACAGGAGGCTGATGTTGTACTCTGTGTGGCATCAAGTCGAAGTGACATGAGATGGTAATTGTAATGTATGCACCTGTGAGCATGCTCATGGGCTTGTGGAGCTGATGCACTGTGAGTGGGATTATGTTCATAATAACTCCACAAGACTGTATATTGTAAGCTCAAACTGTGTGACCTTGATCTCTTTAATGTAACTCCAGAGTGAGGCAGCAGCATAGTAGATGCCTTTTGTACCTGCTTGCCCACGGTGTGCAGGTGACCCTTGGGTCTCCCACAGGTGCGCCCCTTGGTGGCAAGTCTTACACACTCGTAAAGTTTACGTACATAATAAGTGGCTTAGCCAGTCATGTGATGTTCACAAGGCTCAATAAAACCCCAGTTCGTTGAGTTCAGGTTCCCCATGATGAGGCGTGCAGTTGTGAGCCTGGTGGATGAACTGGTTGGGTTCAGTCTGATTGTTAAACCTTTGCAAATAAACCAGCTAGTTCTTCACAGCAAATGTGTAGCTGTGAATTCTTAAGCAAAGCAAAGAACCCATGAAGCAAATGGACTACGATAATCAGCAGGAGGTCTCACCTTGCTCTCCTCCAGCATCAGGTCACTCTTGTGACACTGCAAAGTGGAAACTACTTCGCAGTGACACAAAACGGCCAGTCCAAGTGTACCCTACGGTTGCTGCCATTTTATGCCTTTGTATTTGTCATGTCTTGAATAAAGAATCTGACCAGATTCTGTAAGCTCAAAGTAATGTGTGACTGTAGTCCTCTATTACAGGTCTCCAGAGTGCCTCTCCAGCCTGTGAGGCCTCCATATGTACAGGTGCTTCCAAGGGATTGTGGGATCCCTTAGGACTCCAGGGGATGAGCCCTCTGGTGGTTAAACAAGGTATTTACAGGTTTACATATATAACAACACTCCACCCCCAAAGTCAATAGTGTAACTATTTACAATGTGAGTCGATCTGGGGCCTTCCTTTCTGGGTTGAGCGTCTCGGTGCAAATGCTGATTTTGGTGAGTCATTTGTTGGGCCCTTGCTGGGCTGCTGTGCAGTTGGCCTTGCTGGGCTGCCTGGCGTGGTGAGTCCTGCTGGGCTGCTGCAGGTGATGGGTTCTGCTTTGTGGTCAACCACTGGGGCTTTTGCCACTTGTGTGTGTGTGTTGGGGGGTCAAAAAAGGTAGCGTCTATTGTTGGTTGCTCTGGATAGTCCATAAATCTGACTTTGGTTTGGTCCAAGTGTTTTCTGCAGGTGAGTCCATTTGAAAGTTTGACCAGAAACACCCTACTCCCCTCTTTGGCCATGACAGGGCCGGGAAGCCACTTGGAACCTTGTCCATAGTTCAACACAAATACAGGATCATTAATCTCGATTTCGCGTGACACATTTGCACGATCATGGTATGTATTCTGTTGAAGCCGCCTGCTCTCTACCTGTTCATGTAGATCAGGGTGGACTAACGAGAGCCTTGTCTTAAGTGCCCTTTTCATGAGCAGTTCAGCGGGGGGAATCCCAGTGAGCGAGTGGGGTCTCGTGCGGTAACTAAGCAGGACTCGGGATAGGCGAGTCTGCAGTGAGTCTTCAGTTACCCTCTTCAAGCTCTGCTTGATTGTTTGAACTGCTCGTTCTGCCCGACCGTTGGACGTTGGTTTAAATGGGGCAGATGTGACATGTTTGATCCCATTGCGGGTCATGAACTCTTTGAACTCGGCACTGGTGAAGCACGGCCCATTGTCACGCACAAGGACATCAGGCAAGCCGTGCATGGCAAACATGGCCCGCAGGCTTTCAATGGTGGCAGCGGACGTGCTTGCCGACATTATCTCACATTCAATCCATTTGGAATACGCATCTACAATCATAGAAACATAGAAATATAGAAAATAGGTGCAGGAGTAGGCCATTCGGCCCTTCTAGCATGCATCGCCATTCAATGAGTTCATGGCTGAACATGCAACTTCAGTACCCCCTTCCTGCTTTCTCGCCATACCCCTTGATCCCCCTAGTAGTAAGGACTTCATTTAACTCCCTTTTGAATATATTTAGTGCATTGGCCTCAACAACTTTCTGTGGTAGAGAATTCCACAGGTTCACCACTCTCTGGGTGAAGAAGTTTCTCCTCATCTCGGTCCTAAATGGCTTACCCCTTATCCTTAGACTGTGACCCCTGGTTCTGGACTTCCCCAACATTGGGAACATTCTTCTTGCATCTAACCTGTCTAAACCCGTCAGAATTTTAAACGTTTCTATGAGGTCCCCTCTCATTCTTCTGAACTCCAGTGAATACAAGCCCAGTTGATCCAGTCTTTCTTGATAGGTCAGTCCCACCATCCCGGGAATCAGTCTGGTGAACCTTCACTGCACTCCCTCAATAGCAAGAATGTCCTTCCTCAGGTTAGGAGACCAAAACTGTACACAATATTCCAGGTGTGGCTTCACCAAAGCCCTGTACAACTGTAGTAACACCTCCCTGCCCCTGTACTCAAATCCCCTCGTTATGAAGGCCAACATGCCATTTGCTTTCTTAACCGCCTGCTGTACCTGTATGCCAACCTTCAATGACTGATGTACCATGACACCCAGGTCTCGTTGCACCTCCCCTTTTCCTAATCTGTCAGCATTCAGATAATAGTCTGTCTCTGTTTTTACCACCAAAGTGGATAACCTCACATTTATCCACATTATACTTCATCTGCCATGCATTTGCCCAATCACCTAACCTATCCAAGTCACTCTGCAGCCTCATAGCATCCTCCTCACAGCTCACACTGCCACCCAACTTAGTGTCATCAAAAGGAACATTTTTCCCAAGAATGGGCCTGCATAGTCGACATGGACCCTGGACCACGGTTTGGAGGGCCAGGACCATGAACTTAGTGGTGCCTCCCTGGGTGCATTGCTTAACTGTGAACATGTGTTATATTTGTGCACGCAGGACTCTAAGTCTGCGTCGATACCGGGCCAGCACACGTGGGATCTGGCTATCGCTTTCATCATTACAATGTCTGGGTGGGTACTGTGGAGGTCACTAATGAAAGTGTCCCTGCTCTTTTTTGGCATCACTACCCGATTACCCCATAGGAGGCAGTCTGCCTGTATGGACATTTCACCTCTGCACCGCTGGTACGGCTTTATTTCTTCCTGTATCTCTAACGGGACACTAGACCAACTCCCATGGAGCACACAGTTTTTTTACTAAGGACAGTAAGGGGCCCTGGCTCATCCAGGTTCTAATCTGTCGGGCGGTAACAGGTGATTGCTCACTCTCGAATGCTTCCATTACCATGACTAAATCTGCGGGCTGTGCCATCTCCACCCCTGTGGTGGGCAGTGGCAGCCTACTGAGAGCAACGGCACAGTTTTCTGTGCCTGGCCTGTGGCGGATGGCGTAGTTGTATGCGGACAACGTGAGTGCCCATCTCTGAATGCGGGCCGATGCATTCGTATTTATCCCCTTACTTTCAGAAAAGAGGGTTATAAGTGGCTTATGGTCAGTTTCCAATTCAAATTTGAGCCCGAACAGATATTGATACATTTTCTTTACCCCATAAACACACGCTAATACTTCTTTTTCGGTCATGCTAAAGGCCCTCTCAGCCTTAGACAGACTTTGGGATGCATAAGCAGCCAGTTGCAATTTCCCAGATTTATTTGCTTGTTGCAATACTCCATATGACACCGTATGACGACGCATCACATGCTAGTACCAAACACTTACATGGATGATACAACACAAGCAATTTTTTTGAGCATAACAGTTTCCTAGCTTTCTCAAAGGCATTTTCTTGGCTTTTACCCCATACCCATTCATCTCCTTTACGCAGTAAAGAGTGCAGTGGTTCTAACAGTGTGCTAAGACCCGGCAAGAAGTTACCAAAGTAGTTCAGGAGTCCTAGAAATGACCGCAGCTCCGTCACGTTCTGTGGTCTTGCTGTGTTCTCGATTGCCTCCGTCTTCGAATCGGTGGACCTGATGCCGTCCGTCGCGATTCTTCTCCCCAGGAACTCCACTTCAGGCGCCAAGAAAACGCACTTGAAACGATGATCAACTCCACAGCGCCAACAAGGTGTTAATGGCCTTGTATTCACCCCTCTTAATGGTGGACTCTGAGACATCTGTGGATGTGCAGCTGCAGGCATCTGAGTCCTGCCCTGTACGTTACGATTCGAAAACAACATTACTTGCTTCACAGTACTTGCAGCAGCAATCGTGTGCTGAGAGATTTGTTTGGTATTGTCACTGGTGGCGATAAACGCCTGGGCTATCGCTATGGCTTTACTCAAGGTTGGGGTCTCCACAGTCAAAAGTTTGCGAAGTATTACTTCATGGCCAATGCCAAGTACAAAGAAGTCCCTGAGCATGTGCTCCAAGTGTCCTGCAAATTCGCAATGTCCATTTCCTGGCCTTCAGACCTCTTGTACGTGTAGAACCGGTACCTCGCCATCAGAACGCTTTCCTTCGGGTTTAGATGCTCCCGGACCAGCGTGCACAAATCTTCGTACGCTTTCTCTGTGGGTTTCGCTGGAGCGAGCAGATTTTTCATGAGGCCATACGTTGGTGCCCCGCAAACAGTGAGGAAGCTCGCCCTTCGTTTGGCAGCGTTCGCTTCTCCTTCCAGCTCGTTGGCCACGAAGTATTGGTCGAGTCGCTCCACGAAGGTTTCCCAATCATCTCCCTCCGAAAATTTCTCCAGGATGCCCACTGTTCTTTGCATTGTTGCGGTGGGGTTCGTCATCTGTATCTCTTCGCCATTGTCATGTCTTGAATAAAGATTCTGACCAGATATTGTAAGCTCAAAGTAAGGTGTGACCGGAATCCTTTATTGCAGGTCTCAGAATGCCTCTCCAGCCGGTGAGGCCTCCGTATGTACAGGTGCTCCCAAGGGATTGTGGAATCCCTTGGGACTCCAGGGGATGAGCCCTCTGGTGGTTAAACAAGGTATTTACAGGCTTACATAAATAACAGTATTTACATACAGTGCAGTCAACCGTCCAGGATTGTCCAAGAGTCTCCAGGAATTAAAGATTCATCTTTTGGACATTTCTGCGAACAACACCCAGGAGAAAAATCATAAAAAGAAAAGAAAGACTTGCATTTATATAGCGCCTTTCGTAACCACCGGACATCTCAAAGTGCTTTACAGCCAATGAAGTACTTTTGCACTGTAGTCACTGTCGTAATGTGGGAAACACAGCAGACAATTTGTGCACAGCAAGCTCCCACAAACAGCAATGTGATAATGACCAGATAATCTGTTTTTTAGCGATGCTGATTAAGGGATAAATATTGGCCCAGGACACCGAGGATAACTCCCCTGCTCTTCTTCAAAATAGTGCTGTGGATCTTTTACGTCCACCTGAGGGAGCAGACGGGGCCTCAGTTTAACATCTCATCTGAAAGATGGCACCTTCAACAGTGCAGCACTCCTTCAGCACTGCACTGGGAGTGTCCACCTAGATTTATGTGCTCAAGTCCCTGGAGTAGGACTTGAACCCACAACCTTTGGACTTAGAGGTGAGAGTGCTGCCCACTGAGCCACAGTTGACACTACTGGGGTGGTTAAAAACCAAAACCGTGTGCATTTTCATTTGACTATTTGTTAGTTCAAAACATATTGGAGATCGGGGGGGGGGGGAAATGTGATGAACCTCCAGGTGTACTTTAAACCAGAGCTGGCAGCGTTGAGCCCACCGATGTAAAACTACAGGGAATAAGATGTTAAACAAATTATTAAGAAGCTGTCTCGATAAACATGGGAGTCCTTCATTGGACGGAAATAAATCTTCGGGGTTTTTTCTTTTCCTCTTTAGATAGAAGGTGAAATCTATCCAGCAGTTGATAAATTATTAATTGGCAGTCAGGCCATGAAGCAGATGAAGTGTGTAACATTGCTGGGGGTAATGATCTCAATTTAATTTTTTTTTTTTATTAACTTGCATCCAGTACGTTTGGCAGAGCAGAGCTGGGAGCGGAGAAAGATTGATTGTTTCCTGTTTCAGGTCCTGTGGGGCTGCTCAGACTATCAGTCCGAACCCGAGAGAAAGGCTTGGCCAATGTTTGATGGCTGCTCGAGACGGTGACGGAGATTACAACGCAGAGTTTTAGCGGGGGTGGCTTTTTTGGGCTATTCCCGCAGGGAGGGCATCACAGCGAAAAAGGACAGGGAAGTTGTTCCCCAATGTCCCGACCAATACCCCTCAATCAACAGCAATAAAAAACAGATTATCTGGTCATTATCACATTGCTGTCCATGGGAGCTTGCTGTGCGCAAATTATAACAGCACTTTCTAAAAGTACTTCGGTGACTATAAAGCGCTTTGGGACGTCGGGTGATAGTGAAAGGCGCTATAGAAATGCACGTCTTGCTGTGCTTTCATGTTCCAGCAGTAGGAAAGTAGCACCTTTTTCTTCGTAACAGAGTAACAGACCAAGTCAGACAGGCTGAGGAAGGCGCAGCTCTTTGAGTGGGCTGCAGCAATTGCTTACGTGACGGGCGAAGCAGAGCCGCAAAGGGTCGCCGCTGAAGCCGCCCGACATTTACCAGCACCCGTCAGGTTTGCGACACTCTCAGGAATCGCAATGAATGCAACTCCGAGCCCGAACTTTGCAGCAAAGTGCTTCTGTGACTATCGGGCAAACCCACAGGGGAGGAGCAGCTCAAGGTACCCTTGTGAAAAGATCATGTTGCAGGCATCATCGCAACCTCTTCAATTTGAATGGGGCGACTGGAATAACAACAACAATAACTTCTCATTATGTAGCGCCTCTCGAGTGACACATGTTCCAAGAACCTTTATTTTGGTTTGATGGGAGTGCCACAGGATATGGGTCAAAGACAGGTAAAAGGATATTGATGTATGGTGATGTATTTGCTTCATGGGTTCTTTGCTTAAGAATTCATGGCAACACATTGTCAATAAACCAACTAGTTCTCAATAACAAAGGTTTAACAATCACACGACACATTACCAGTTCATCCACCGGGCTCACAACTGCATACCTCATCGTGGATGGCCTCGACCCAACTGGCTGGGGTTTTATTGAGTCTTGTGGACATCACGTGACGGCTAACCAACTCACAACGCAACAGCTCGACAACTATTTTTGTGAGAACTTTAAATCAAGTACCCCCTTTTGTGAGGGCACTAGAACCCACAAATGTTCAAATTAACATGGGAACTTAACCAAATTAAATTAAAATTCTGTTCCCGGTTGAGATGATGCACTCCAGTCCCTCCGGCGCCCACCTCTCGCGGAAGGCCGCGAGCGTACCGGTGAACACCGCGTGCTCCATCTCCAGGAACACCCTGGCTCGGATGTAACATCGGAAGAGAGGCAGGCAGTCGGGCTGAACGACCCCCTCGACCGCCCGCTGCCTGGACCGGCTGATGGGCAACAGCTCTACAACTCTTTTGGGGGGGGGGGGGGAAACAAAATAAACATTAAATCAAGTGCCCCCCGATCTGGGGGACACTCCAGACACTTAACTGTCCCTTTTTCGAATAAATGGTTTTTTTGGGGGGGTTTTTTGTTTTTTTTGTGGGAGTTTTTTTGTGATTTTTTTTTGGGGGGGCATTAAAACCATATATTTTACAAGTGCCCCCTATAAAAGGGGAGGAGGACACTAAAAATCCGGCAATTAAAGCAAATTAAACTTTAAAACATATAAAATCAAATTAATTTGGTTGCCGGGGGTAACGATGCACTCCAGTCCCTCCGGCGCCCACCTCTCGCGGAAGGCCGCGAGCTTACCGGTGGAGACCGTGTGCTCCATCTCTAAGGACACCCTGGCCCGGATGTATGCACGGAAGAAAGGCAGGCAGTCGGGCTGAACGACCCCCTCTACCGCCCGCTGCCTGGACCGGCTGATGGCACCCTTGGCCGTGCCCAGGAGCAGTCCTACGAGGAGGCCCTCGGACCTACCCGCTCCCCTCCGCACAGGGGCAACAGCTCTACAAACCTATGAGCATGTAAACAGGTGCATACGTTACATTTGGGGATCTGGAACTCGCCTACCTGGAAGAGTGGTGGATGCAGAAACCCTCACCACTTTTAAGAGATGGTTGGATGGGCACTTGAAGTGTCGTAACCTGCAGGGTTACGGACCTAGAACTGGTAATTTGGATCAGACTGGATGACCTTTTGTTGGACAGCGCAGGTATAATGGTAAGTACTACAGGGAATAGAATACGGCCAGGGTGATATCCTGGACTAGTTTCGATCGCCTGGATGGGTCGGAGAGGAATTTTCCCAGATTTTTTTCTCCCTAAATTGACCTGGTTTTTTATCTGGTTTTTGCCTCTCCCAGGAAATCACATGGCTCCAGTTGGGGTGGTTTGTAGATGTTTTCAGTATAAGGGGTGTAGCAGTTGGACTGGTTGGGCTGGGTGTTCTTTGCCTTTCCGTCATTGTTCATAGGTTTATATGTAAACTTCAGGGCTGCTGACCAAGGGCCGTGTAGCTCTTTGTCGGCCGGCGCAGACACGATGGGCCGAAATGACCTCCTTCTGCGCTGTGATTTTCTATGTTTCTATTACAGGTACAGGTCAACCATGATCTTAAAGAATGGCTGAACAGGCTCGAGGGGCTGAATGGGCAGCTCGCATTCCTATCTTCCTTTACCGGAGATTAGAGGTCATCAAGCAGGAAGTGGGAGAGGGGATACGGAAATGATCGAAGAGCTCGGTTTTGAGGAAGCTTTTGAACATGGCAGCGAAAGTAGTGAGATCGAAAAACTTAGAGACGGGAGTTCCAGAATGTGGGGGTGGTGCCTAAAAAAAAAGCAGTGGGCGAATGGGGGAACACGCAGTAGACTAAAGTGAGATGTAGAGGTTGTGGGCTGGAAATTAGAGCTGGTGAAGATATCATATGTGATTGGCAGAAGAACCAAAGGCGACTTGAGGAAAAACTTTTTCACGCAGCGAGTGGTTAGGATCTGGAATGCGCTGCCTGAGAGGATGGTGGAGGCCGACTCAATCGCGGCTTTCAAAAGGGAGTTGGGTAAGTACCTGAAGGAAAAAAAAATTGCAGGGTTACGGGGAAAGGACAGGGGAATGGGACTGGCTGAAGTGCTCTTGCAGAGCGCTGGCACGGGCTCGATGGGCCGAATGGCCTCCTTCCGTGCTGTAACCGTTCTATGATTCTATAATATTGAGGGTGGAGTGCGATCACGGTGAGATTCGAAAGCGGGAATAAGTATTTTAATCCTGCAGGCTCGATAATCGAGCGCCAATGGAGGCCACCAAGGTTATGGAGATGGGCAAAAGGTGTGGGACAGAATACAAGAGCTAAGGTTCTGGGTGAGTGGATGAAGGAACGATGCAAGCAAGTCTTGTGTCAGTGTAATTTTAAATAATAAGCTTAACCAGACACCCCATCATCACCGTGTCATTCTCAGTAACTCTGTGTAGAGAAAAATCTCATCCCTTGGGGGAGATTATTGGTAAAATTATCAAAGTCTTTCACAGACAATGGTATTAATTCAAGCAATATCTTGGATATAATGACAGTCGTCAGTGGAGATAATTTCTGAATGCCGGTGATGTGATTGCATCTGGCGACAAAATGTAGGGTAATGATCTCGTAATAGCAGTTAATGTTCGACACCAGATAACTGAAAATTATTTTGAACAAAAGCCGCCCGCACTGCATAGCTACAATTAATAAAACTGAATCTTTCTCTCTGCTCAGGCAGGTCGGCAGTAGAGGAGTTGCGTTTGATTTCAGCTTGCCTGTGTTGTGCATGATTGTTACAAGTTGCTCATAGCTCTTGGTGGTTGTTTTCTCCGGGGCTAGTAAGTCCCTGACGAGACCGTAGATGGTGGGCCCACACAACTGCTAAGCAGGATGGTCCTTCGTTTGTTCGGCAGTGTGGCCGGTGTGTCCCCGTCCAGGTCGTTGGCGATAAAGAAATGTTCCAATCTTTCCACAAAAGCGTCCCAATCTTCCCCCTCTGTAAAATGCTGAAAGTTGCTGAGGTTAGACATGTTGAGCGTGTAGTTCGTGACCTCGTATTCCCATCGCCAGTTGTAGCGTATGTAGGCACCTTTAGTAATGACTCCACAAGGCAGGGTATGATACTTAAACTGTGTAGACCTGTAGTCCTTTATTTGCAGCTCCTGAGTGACGACAACAAGCTGTGAGTTCCCTTTTATACTGGGTTACCTGCCGTGTGCAGGCAACCCCCTAGGTCTCCAGCAGCAGCACCCTCTGGTGTACCGGTAACGTGTGTACAGTATAAGGGTACATTCAATTCGTGGAGTCATGACTAAAGGTGCCTACATACGCTACACCCTGGGCTTGTAAAGTGGGAAAAATCAGTCTGGGTTCCTGCTCCCAATGACGAACCAGTGTCATTACTGTTGTAATATAGGAAACGCGGCAGCCGATTTGCACACAGCAAGCTCCCACAAACAGCAATGTGATAATGACCAGATAATCTGTTTTTTAGTGGTTCTTATTGAGGGATAAATATTGGCCCCAGGACACCGGGGAATAACTCCCCTGTTCTTCTTCGAAATAGTGCCATGGGATCTTTTACATCCACCTGAGAGAGCAGACGGGGCCTCGGTTTAACGTCTCATCTGAAAGGAGGCACTTCCAACAGTGCAGCACTCCCTCAGCACTACGCTGGAGTGTTAGCCTAGATTTATGTGCCCAAGTTCCTGGAGTAGGACTTAAGCCCACAATCTTCTGACTCAGAGATGGGGGTGCTACCCACTGAGCCACAGCTATCATTCTAATTAAAATTGTGTTTTATAGTCTCTTGAACACTCTTAGTTCAACTTAACTCTATTTATTTGGGAGATCTCAGACAGCCATGTGGAGCTTTAAAATGGCGTTCCTTCACAGACCCTCTCTCTCAATACAGCTCCCTGTACATCCGAGCTAGAGGGCGCCATATATTATATCAATACCTCCTCGCTAGAGGGCGCTATACATTATCTCGTTACACCTATCTTTTCATACAAAACAAAAATGAATCAAAGTTAGCTTCAATATAAATGGGTAATTTACTTTTTATGACTACATGTAGTAAACAACTACAAGTTTAACAAACAACAACAAAACTCTTGTCATTAATTCTTTCTTCAAGTGTTGCATGTTTCACACTTTGAAACATGGGGCTAGAACCTCCACTTTTTTTGCATGATTAACGCCCACTTAACGCCCATTTTACCACTGAAATGATACATTATGCCCATATATCGCCCATTTTGGCACAAAATAGAAACTAGTTGTCATTTTTTTTGAAACTTATCGACGAGCGTTATTTTCCTCATGTGCTTAACGCTGGGGAAAAATATGACCGCCTGCCCACTTTTTTTGGGTGGAATCATCAGAATGGGTGAATTCAACACCCATAATATCGCTCAGCGTTACTTTCCGCACCGAATTAACGGCGAGAGTCAATATTAACGCCTGGCGACTGTTTTTTGTCGTAAAGAGCATATTTACCCAAACTAGCAGCCATGGAGATCGCCCAGCGTCAATTTCACCACAATATCGCTCGCCCAAAAAACACCCATAAAAAGTGGAACTAACCAGAACGAATCACAGCATTATGAATGACATGTTCCAGATCACATGTCGCGTCCTTTAAAAGGCTGCTGTGCTTAGAACATAAGAACATAAGAATTAGGAACAGGAGTAGGCCATCTAGCCCCTCGAGCCTGCTCCGCCATTCAACAAGATCATGGCTGATCTGGCCGTGGACTCAGCTCCACTTACCCGCCTGCTCCCCATAACCCTTAATTCCCTTATTAGTTAAAAATCTATCTATCTGTGACTTGAATACATTCAATGAGCTAGCCTCAACTACTTCCTTGGGCAGAGAATTCCACAGATTCACAACCCTCTGGGAGAAGGAATTCCTTCTCAACTTGGTTTTAAATTGGCTTCCCCGTATTTTGAGGCTGTGCCCCCAAGTTCTAGTCTCCCCGACCAGTGGAAACAACCTCTCTGCCTCTATCTTGTCTATCCCTTTCATTATTTTAAATGTTTCTATAAGATCACCCTCATCCTTCTGAACTCCAACGAGTAAAGACCCAGTCTACTCAATCTATCGTCATAAGGTAACCCCCTCATCTCCGGAATCAGCCTAGTGAATCGTCTCTGTACCCCCTCCAAAGCTAGTATATTTTTCCTTAAGTAAGGTGACCAAAACTGCACGCAGTACTCCAGGTGCGGCCTCACCAATACCCTAAATCCTATTCAACCTCAGCGGAGTTCGGACGTACTCTGCAGTCCAACTGAATGTCCAACTGGCTGTCGACCACCAGCAAATTATACTGGCAGTGAATGCTCAATTTCCGGGCAACATCCATGATGCTTACATCCTGCGTGAGAGCACTGTATCTGACTTGTTTAACAATCAGCCACAAGGTCAATGCTGGTTGCTTGGTGACAAAGGATATGGCCTTGCCACCTGGCTGATGACCCCACTGCGTGACACCCACACCGAAGCCGAGTGGCGATACAACGAGAGCCACAGAGCCACTCGCAATATCGTGGAGAAAACCATTGGAGTGCTGAAGCAGTGCTTTAGATGCCTGGACCACTCAGGAGGCGAGCTCCAATACCATTCTGAGCAGGTAGCTCAATTCATGGTGGTGTGCTCCATGCTGCACTACTTGGCTATCAGGAGGGGACAAGAATTGCCTGATGAGTCTGACAGTCCAGCTCACCAGAGAGAGGAAGAGGACGAGGAGGCAGACGCTGACGTCAGCTCAGACAATCAGACTGACACTGAAGCCATGCCCCGCCCCCTTTAGACCACATGAAAGGGCCCGTGGTGGCATGATAGCTGTAAGAGCCTTACGTCAGGAGCTCTTCAATGAACGTTTTGCCTGAAAGAACCTTGGTGTTATTTACAAGGCTGTCACACTGCTGGGTGTGCAGGTCATACATCAATGGTGGACATCACCTTGGTGACAGTTAAAGTTTAAGTTGATTGAAGTTAAGTGTCATTATACTCTTTGATGTTAAGGATTCACCAGCGTGTAACGGTTCTGCTATCTGAGCCAATGCGCAACAAGGTTTTGTTAAATAAAAAACATTTAAACCGGACATTAGTCCGAAATCATCAGTATTTCTGTACAACCCAACCCTTCCCCCACCCCCCCCCCCGCCCATCCCCCCCACCGCTTCTCCTCCCCACCTCTACCCCTTCCCCTTCCCCTCCTGACTCCAAGCCGCCTGGCCGAGGAGGTCCTCGGGAGATATTTCATTGGTGGGGGGGGGGAGGGCGGTGACGGCCAAAGCGCTGCTTGGACGGAAACGGGAGAGGACGGTCCCAAAGTGGGAACGTGCTCTGAGCCAGAAGCAAGATGTTGCTGCTGGCTCTCGTGTGGTTGGCAATGGGGGTGCAGCACCTTGGGCTCCACTGGGAGTTCTCTGCCACCAGCGTACCTGGCTACCAGCTCCAGGGCCTCCTCCATCCCTTCCATGTTATATCTTATTTGTTGGACAAAAACTTGGTGCCAACTATGTTCTTGGTGCTGAGTAGGCTTTTTGCTGCAGGTCAATCTCCGTCATGCCTCCCACAACAGCCAGACAAGCACACACCACAGCCACACACACCTTCAGTCCCTCTGAGCTCCCTCTCTCTCTGTCTCCTCTTCTGCGCATGTCATGATGACCCTTGACCTCCTGAATCATGGGAATCGAGCGTTGCCATGCCGTTGCTAAGGACGGCCACACTTTACGGCAGAAGGTCAAAAATATCTGACGCTACTGCCCATTTGACATTGCTCACTGTAACACCCATTTTCAAAAATGGAAACTAGGTGCTTTGCGAATGGGCGGGAAGCCCGTGATCAGAAAACACTTTTTTAACGCCCACGCTGGAAATAACGCCCATTTTTAGGTGATAAGCACAAAAGTGGAAGTTCTAGCCCATGGTATTTTATGTCACTGTTCAGTCCTGGCCAATAAACAGATTCTCTGGCACGTCGAGGAGTACTCTCGATGTCAGTGTGAGCAACATGAAGTTGCTGATGAATGTTGGATCTTAGGGATTTTGGTATGACACACCGATAGACTTTGAAGACCATGCCATCTGTGATATATTCACAGAGCACAGCACACACAGCTAACATGGCAGGCAGCTCTCTCGGAAGTCCCTCCATGGAATTTCCTTGATTTTTATTTGAACTCACTCTAATTTCAGACTCTTTGTTTTCCTGACTCGGACTCAGAGACTTTCATTCTGATTCTCTCCTGGATTTGTTTCCAGTACCTTGGATGTAGGATTTGCTACTGGTATATCAAAACTATCTGATGAGTCAGAAATAATTGAATCATTCCCACCTTCAACTCCTTCCATGTCTGTAGGTAATATATGATCAATATCAACAAACCTAACCTGTCCATTATCAAACATCTTTACCAAATATGTGCGAGGACCACATATCTTCACCACTCTTCTTGGTAACCACTTTAACCATTTATGGCGATGGTTCTTCACTCTCACCTTCTGGTTTAATTTCACGCTTCTCTCTTTTACTCTACCTCTATCATGATTCTCTTTCTGTCTTAATTGTGTCTCTTCTACGCACTATGCCGAATTTGGCTTTAACAACGAGAATCTGGTTCGTGGCTGTCGTTTGAGAAACAACTCTGCTGGTGTTCTACCAGTAGTTGTATGAGGAGTATTTCGATATGTAATCAAAAAATTAGCTAATTTGTGATCCAATGACAACTGTCGTTTCCTTGGATTTGGATCTAACATTTGTTTTATGAGGGCACGTTTTACAATTTGTACAGTGCGCTCTGCTGCACCATTCGAAGCAGGATGGTATGGTGGAACCTTGGTATGTTTCACACCATTTTTGCTTGTGAATTGTGCAAATTCTTCTGACTGAAATTATGGTCCATTATCCGAAACAATTTCTTCAGGGAGGCCAAATGCAGAAAATAATTTTCGTAAAATGTCCAATGTTTTACTTGTTGTTATTTTCCACATTGGAAACACCTCAACCCATTTCGAATGGCTATCAATCACAAAGAACAATTGTTGTCCTTCTAACTCAGCAAATGGGTAGCCTTTGCCACACCCTGGGAGGCCATTTGCATGGCTGTAATGGTACTGGTGGTGGTTGCTTGCTCACCGATTGGCATGTCATACACTGACTCACGATGCACGCTATATCTTTATCAAGACCTGGCCACCATAAATAACTGCGTGCAAAACTCTTGGTCAAGCACATTCCCAGGTGCTGGTCATGGAGGTCTCCTAATAATTTGGACCTGAATTTATTTGGTATAACCACTCTTGTACCCCACATGATACAATCTTTATCGACTGATAATTCATTCCTATGAATGAAGAATGGATGTTATCTTTGTCTGTTACCTGGTTTGGCCATCCCTGCATTTGCAATATACTCATACACCTTTGACATCACTGGGTCACGTTTAGTTGCTCTACCAATCTCTTCAGCTGTGACTGGCAAGTTCATCAATGTATGAAAAATAAAACAGTTCTTCCCTATCGGGTGTAACTTGTGATGGGGAAGGCAATCTAAACATTGCATCAGCATTACTGTAATCAGCTTATTGTCTGTATTCAATATCATATGTATATGCTGACAAAATCAAAGCCCATCTCTGCATTCGGGATGCAGCTAATGTTGGAACTGGGGATTTTGGATGGAGGATTGCTGTTAGGGGCTTATGGTCCGTAACGATGGTAAACTTATGACCATACAAGTATTTGTGAAACTTCTTGACCCCAAAAATTAATGCCAAAGCTTCCCTTTCAATTTGCGCATAATTACTCTCACTGGCACTGAGAGTGTGTGAAGCAAAAGCAATTGGTCTCTCCTCCCCACTACTTAATACATGAGAGATTACTGCCCCAACTCCATATGGAGAGGCATCACATGCTAGCTTAATCTCCTTAGATATATCATAGTGAACTAACATGGTGCTCTCTACCAATTTGCTTTTACACTCCTTGAATCGCATTCTTTTGACCACTTCCAATGGACCTATTTTTTCAAAAGTTAATTCAGTGGATGTAATACTGTAGCCAAATTTGGTAGGAGCTTCCAATAACAGTTCAAAAGACCCAAGAATGAACGAAGTTCAGTGACATTCCTGGGAGTGGGAGCATTTCTAATTGCATCCAATTTTTCCATGGTTGGATGTAAACCATCTTTGTTTACTCTGTACCCTAAGTACTCCACTGAGTTTTTAAATAACTCACACTTACGAGCAGACACTTGTACTCTGTGCTTCTCTAGCCATTTGATGACTTCATTCAATATGTTATTATGAATATGCCTATTTGGTGCTGAAATTAGTATGTCATCCAAATAACATACTATCCCTTCAATACCTTGCAAAATCTGGTTCATCACCCCTTGGAATATGGCAGGGGCGGAAGACACTCCAAACGGTAGCCTATTAAATTGATATAGGCCTAGATGAGTATTTATAGTCAAACATGACTTGGACTCCTCATCTAGTTCAAGCTGTAAGTTGGCATTCATAGGATCCAGTTTTGAGAAGATCTGACCACCTGTCAGTGTTGTGAACAAATCTTCTATATTCGGCAATGTATTAGGGACATTACCCTCTAGAACCTGGTTTACGGTTACTTTATAATCACCACACAATCTTACCTTACCATCGGACTAAGGTACAACAACAATGGTACAATGGGTGTAGCCCAATTACATCAATCTATCTGACAAATAATGTTCTCAGTCTCCAGTCTTTTGAGTTCTTGCTCAACTTTCTCCTCAAGTGCATATGGTATGGAACGTGGCTTGTAGTAAACCGATCTAGCATCCTTCTGTACCCTGACACTCGCCTTGAAGCCCTGGATCGGACTGCCTGTTTCACAGAACACCTTCGGATACTTCTTGATAACCTCATCCGTTGATGAAAATCTCGCTTCCACACAGAAAGTCTCACTCCAATCCAGCTTCAGTGAGCTCAACCAATTTCTTCCAAGTAAGACAGGCTTGTCTCCTTTCACTACTATTAGAGGCAAGTTCTGAAATTGATCTTTATATTTCACCGGTACGGTGATACGACCTGCCACAGGAATTTTCTCTCCCGAGTAGCCTCGCAGCTCTATCTTGGTTTTCACCAATTGGAAATCACGCAATTTGTTGAGGTACAGTGACTCCGGTACTACACTAACGGATGCACCCGTGTCAATTTCCATTGGTATCTTGAATCCCGCAACATCTATGTGGATTTTGATGCTTTCCGATTCGCTGTCTGTTAACCTCATGCTCCTGATGATGTGTAACTCTAACATCTCCTCGTCCTGTTGTTGTTCTTCCATGCTATGTAGTCTCTTGGAATTTCTACTCATAGCTTTGAACGCTGGACTCATAGCTTTAAAAGCTGATTTACCTTTCAGTCGGCATGCCTTCGCAAGATGCCCAGTCTTTCTGCAGAAGAAACACTCTGCCTTCACGTATGGACAACTTTGAGCAATGTGTTGTCCCCAGGCACCTATAGCACGACTTCGATGCTCTGTTCGAATTTCCAGTTTCTGAGACTTTTGGTCATGCAGGTGATTTACCTCGGTTGACTGACGACCGTAATCATTATTTAATTCTTGGGAATATTGTTCGGCCATGCCCATCAACCTCGCTGTCTGACAAGCAATCTCAAAAGTCAAGTCATCCGTCGTCAATAACTTCCTTCTGATCGCATCATTTTTCACCCCACAAACAAAATGATCCCATAATGCTCGGTTTTGAAAGTTTCCAAAATTACAGTGCATCGATAGCTTTTTTAATGCTACGATATAATCGATACTTTCATCAGCCTTTTGATTCCGAATCCCAAAACGATAGCTTTCAGCAATTTTTAATTGTTTGGGGTTATAGTGCTGCTCCAGCTTCATTAAAATCTCTTTAAGCGTTGTGTCCTTTGGCTCGTCAGGCACAAGCAGATTTACAAGGGTTTCGTACAATGCCGGACCCGCCTCCAATAAGAAGATCGCTTACGTTCCAACACAGCCTGGTTCTGGACTGCATTGTCTGGAACTTTGATTATGTTATTTGCAGTGAAATACATTTCTAGCCGATCCACATATGCTTTAAAACATTCCCGGTCGTGTCTATATTCCCCCAAATGTCCCAATACACCTGCCATTTTAATCTCTAGCTGTTCACACTGTATGCTGTATTTTACCTTGGATTTTGTAGCTTTTTCCAAAGACAGAAACTTCCAAAGTCTCTCTGTCAGCTGGCTGAAACCTTCGCCAACAAAATTTAAGCTTTAAATCATCCGAAAAATCCCATCTCAATCACCAAATGTGATATATTCACAGAGCACAGCACACACAGCTTCCTAACATGGCAGGCAGCTCTCTCGGAAATCTCCGGAAATCTGCCTGGTTCTGTTTATTATTAACCCTGCACTTGCAGTACACAATATGTCCACATCCACAGTGTGGAGCTACAAACATTACAAGCTTGCAGACATTACACCATCCTGTGTTGTGAGATCGTCACAAACTTTGAAGTATGCTTGCATTTCAGGCGAGCATTCATGTGTCATTTCTGGCCATCCCATTGTGCTTTGTTGTATGACCAGTTGTAGTGTGGAGTCACTTGCAGTTGCATGTTGTATGGTAGTCAGTTCTTGTTTGGAGAGTGGGAGACAGTCCACCATGTGGATGCATTGCACTGCAATTTATGTCGGTGATCTCTCCACGTTTTTGAGGTCTGTGCGTGAGAGGGTATCTGCTAGGTACATTTCTTTTCCTGGTTGATACGTCATTTTGACATCATATTGGTTGAGCCAAATGAGCAGACGTTGTAGTAGCTTGGGTGCTGCAGATAACGGCTTACGTCGATAGCAACCAAAGGCTTATGGTCTGTCTGTGCGTGATCTTGTGACCATATATATCTTGATGGTTTTGTTCCATTCCGAAGACTTTAGTGAGCTGCTCCTTTTCGATTTGAGAGTATCGTGTTTCTGCTGGAGTGAGCGCTCGGCTCACGTAGGCAATTGGTTGTCCCTGTTGCAGAAGGACGAACCCAAGACCCTTGCTCAAAGCATGTCCTCGACCTTCGGTTGCAAGTTTGTGGTCAAAGTACCTGAGCACCGGAGAATCTGTCACGTGTTGTTTGATAGCTTGAAACACTTGTTCATCTTGTTCGTCTCTCCATTTCCAGACCGTGTCTTGATGAGTAAGCCGTCGCAGAGGCTCGCTGAGGTCTGAAAGATCTGGCAAGAATTTTGCGAGGTACTTTGTCATGCGGGCAAATCGGTGCACACCTGCGACATCCTGCGGTTTCTGCATTTCATTGATTGTGACCACTTTGCTTGGGTTGGCTTTGAGTCCATCGCTCGACAGTATGTGTTCCATGTATTTCACTTGGGAGCTCTTCTATTCGAACGATTGTACTCTCTGCACCTCTGCATGAATTTCCGTAAGTTTGCGTCATGATTGTGATTGGCCTCTTTAAGTGTCTCACCACGTCAGTGATCAAGATATCATCTGCAATCTTGTAGACTCCATCTAGACCCTCGAGGTTCTGATCTAGCTTCTGCTGAAAGATTTCCCGGGCAGAACTGATACCAAATACCAAACTGATACCTATTATATCGATATCATCCCCATGGAGTCTGGAAGGTTGTGAGGTAAGAGGGCTTTGTGTCTAGTTCACATTGCAAGAAACCCTCCTTGCAGTCTGCTTTAGCGAAGACCTTTACATTTGACATCTGTGGCAAGATGACATCGATCACAGGAAGTGGATAGTGTCCACGTTTCAGGGCATTGTTCAGATGTTGAGAATTGATACATACTCATATCTTTCCATTTGGTTTTTGTACAATCACTAGACTGGATATCCAGTCCATCGGTTCAACAACTTTTGTGATGATTTGTCGATTTTCAAAACAATCTAGTTCCTCTTTTAGCGTTTGTTCAATCGCTATTGGTACCCGTCTGGGTGGCATTACAGCTGGTGTCGCTGATTCATTAAGTTCAAGGTGAACTGTCCCTGGCATGTGTCCAAGTCCCTTAAATACATCTGGATACACATTGTTGACACCAGTTTTTGACGCTAGCGAGATGTTTGTCTTGTTTGTAGTTTGCGATTCGCGTGGTTCATTTACCACCGCGATATTCTGATCCTGTACTTTTATCAGTTGTAGCTGTTGAGCAGTGCGTGAGCCAATCACTGGTGTACTTTGGCCCTCAATGATCACAATGTACTTTTGCTTATTCTTTGCATTTTCCAGTGGCACATTACAAGTCCCTACCACTGGAATGGTTGCCTGGTTGTCATATAATGACAGTATTGTCTTAGATTCTTTGATCTTTAAGCCTTTTGGTAAGTATCTAAGAGGTAGCACATTGCATGTGGTCCCACAATCTATTTGCATTTCACCATTTGACCTTTAATGGAGAAGGTAGCCATAATCTTGTTAGGATGCTTTCTGTCAGCTTTGTCCTTGAATGTGTGATCAACTTTACCAAGCATCTTTACAGTCATAACTTCAAAATCTGGATCATAACTCTCTTGATTTAGTTCATGAACTTTGGCTTGCCCTTATATTTAGAGTTATGTGTAGACTTCTGCCTCAATCCATTCTGCCTACACTATTGAGAAAAGTGATTTTGTTTGTCGTAACTTGTGCAGGTCTTCCTATAGGCTGGGAATTTAGTTTTTGACAGCACATATCGTTTGCCACAATATCTGTAATTGTTCGTGAACTCTTTGTCTGTGAATTCTTTCTTTGTGGGTCAGGGTTTCTGTCTGACAGCTTTGACATCTTCAGAGTCTGTTTTAGTGAGCTTCATGGATTTCATTTGCGCAATTGTGGCATCTGTAGCTTTACAGAGCATCACACATTTATCGAGTGTTAGGCTTGATTCTTGCAACAGCCTCTTACGCAGAGTATTAACAGATATCCGCAGGCTATGCGGTCTCTGATGAAATCATCCCTCAAATTGCCGAAATCACATGACGATGCTGGCTCGCTCACTTTCACGAGATATCTGTCAAACCGTTTGTCCCCTTGTACACAGTTGTTAAACTGGTACCGTTCATAGATGATGTTGGTTTTACCTTTACAGTGCTCTGCCCAGAGCTTCAAAATAATCTCAATTTCCTGCTTGTCTTCCCCTGATTTGTAGGGAAGATTATTGTGGACATCTCGGGCATCGCTGCCAATGGCAGTGATAAACTTTGCGACCCTAACTCTATCTGGCTTTTACACAATATTTGTGATAATTTCATAGCTGTCCCACAGCTGTTTGAATTTTTTCCAGTTGGCTTTCAAATCACCGGTCACCTGCAATGGAGGTGGGAGAGGAATGTGCGCGGGAGTTGGCACCGTGGTGGTCATGATAGCTCGCTACAGTTTAGGATTTTGAGTTTGCCACATATGTATATACAGTTCAAATACCCAGAGGACTAGAACAAGTCTAATAGTAAAATATCGTAGCCATGTATTTGCAGAAATACTTTTTCAATCGAGGCTTTACAATAACTTATGCCATTTTAAGTTTACTTAACCAATGCCTCTGGATTATTTTACAAGCTTATGACTATTTATCGCCTTTCATGGATCAACGCGCGATGTGTAGGAAGCACACTCTTCACTCGATTTCGATAGGCTCGAAAAAGTCTTACAGTTCCAATATTTCGGTCATAGATGCGTTCGACGAAAAATCGGAAGTCTCCACTAATGACACCATGTATTTTATAGTCACCTGAACACTCTTAGAAACCCTATTTATTTGGGAGATCTCAGACAGCCAAGTGGAGTTTTTAAGATGGCGTTCGCTCACGGACCCTCTCTCTCAATGCAGCTCCCTATACCTCCGAGCTAGAGGGCGCAATACATTATCTCGTTACAAAAATCATGTCCAATTTCACATCCCACCACTGCCCCTGTCCCACCTCGTGTCTAGGCTGAGACATGGCCAGTTGTGTGAGGTACTAGACCAGTTGCCTGTGGGAACCATTTCTCAGCAAGAATCTGTGACTGAAGGGGAAAAAATCAGGAGTGTTACAAATTAACTGGTATTAAGGGAATGAACAAAAAAACATAAGAAATAGGAGCAGGAGTAAGCCATATGGCCCCTCGAGGCTGCTCCGCCATTTAATACGATCATGGCTGATCCGATCATGGACTCAGGTCCACTTCCCTGCCCGATCCCCATTACCCGTTATTCACTTATCAGTTAAGAAATTGTCTATCTCTGTCTTAAACTTAATCAATGACCCAGCTTCCACAGCTCTCTGAGGCAGCGAATTCCACAGATTTACAACCCTCTGAGGGAAGAAATTCCTCCTCATCTCAGTTTTAAATGGGCGGCCCCTTATTCTAAGATCATGCCCTCTAGTTCTAGTCCTCCCTATCAGTGGAAACATCCTCTCTGCAACCACCTTGTCAAGCCCCCTCATAATCTTATACATTTCGATCAGATCACCTCTCATTCTTCTGAATTCCAATGAGTAGAGGCCCAATCTACTCAACCTTTCCTCATAAGCCAACCCCCTCATCTCAGGAATCAACCAAGTGAACCTTCTCTGAACTGTCTCCAAAGCAAGCATATCCTTTATCAAATATGAAAACCAAAATTGTATGCAGATTGACAGGTCTCCTCCCTTTAACTCCAGCTCCAGCAGCCAGCACGCTATTTAAACAAGTGCACAACGGGTCTAACAGTAATCTCGCTTGATGAAACCTTCAATAGTGCCCGCAAATTGCCCCTTCTCTATACTGAGGTGATCGCTGTACGACATAACAGCAGCAAATGTATATTAAAATATATCTCTCCTCTTGTTCCCAGTGGGATCCCCGGTCCCTGTATTAAAATTGGCCTCTAGCCAAGGCAAGGGGCTGTGCGGAGAGGGATTGAACCATCCTGGGCAACCACACAGTGAATGTGATCGCTCTTGCTTCTGCCGTGCAAGTGGAGCATGTTGTTAAATGTCAACTGATTGATCAACAGCTGGAAAATCAAACTGAAGTCAGGGAAGACTTGTTTATGTCGCAGGCCAGTCTGCACGACACACTCAATGTTACTCCCCTGTCAATTGTGCATTAATATTAAATGCCAATCAACCCTTCATGTCGGTCAAGGCAAAAAAGACTTGTGTTTATATAGCATCTGTCATGACTACCAGATGTCTCAAAACACTTTACAACCAATGAAGTACTTTTGAAGTGCAGTCACTGTTGTAATGTAGGAAATGCAGCAGCCAATTTGCACACAGCAAGCTCTTACAAACAGCAATGTGATAATGACCAGAAAATCTGTTTGTTGTTATATTGATTGAGGGATAAATATTGGCCTCAGGACACCGGGGGAGAACTCCCCTGCTCTTCTTCGAAATAGTGCCACGGGATCTTTTACATCTACCTGTGAGGGCAGACGGGGCCTCGGTTTAGTGTCTCATCCGAAAGACGGCACCTCCCACAGTGTGGCACTCCCTCAGCACTGCACAGCAGTGTCAGTCTAGATTTTTGTGCTCAAGTCTCTGGAATGGGACTTGAACCCACAACCTTCTGACTCAGAGGCGAGTGTGCTGTCCACTGAGCCACAGCTGTCATTCTAATGAAAGCCATGTCCAATTTCACCTCCCGCCCCACCTCGTGTCTAGGCTGAGACGTGAGGAATGGCCAGTTTTGTGAGGTACCAGAGGACTGGCAGGTGCTTGTGGGAACCATTTCCCAGCGAGAATCTGTGACTGAAGGGTAAAATTCAAGAAATGTTACAAATGAATTGGCATAAAGGGATTGACAGGTCTCCTCCCTTTAACTCCAGTTCCAGCAGCCAGCACGCTATTTAAACAAGTGCACAAAACATAGAAACATAGAAACATAGAAAATAGGTGCAGGAGTAGGCCATTCAGCCCTTCGAGCCTGCACCACTATTCAATAAGATCATGGCTGATCATTCCCTCAGTACCCCTTTCCTGCTTTCTCTCCATACCCCTTGATCCCTTGAGCCGTAAGGGCCATATCTAACTCCCTCTTGAATATATCCAATGAACTGGCATCAACAACTCTCTGCGGCAGGGAATTCCGCGGGTTAACAACTCTCTGAGTGAAGAAGTTTCTCCTCACCTCAGTCCTAAATGGCCTACCCCTTATCCTAAGACTGTGTCCCCTGGTTCTGGACTTCCCCAACATCAGGAACATTCTTCCCACATCTAACCTGTCCAGTCCCGTCAGAATCTTATATGTTTCTATGAGATCCCCTCTCATCCTTCTAAACTCCAGTGTATAAAGGCCCAGTTGATCCAGTCTGTCCTCATATGTCAGTCCAGCCATTCCTGGAATCAGTCTGGTGAACCTTCACTGCACTCCCTCAATAGCAAGAATGTCCTTCCTCAGATTAGGAGACCAAAACTGAACACAATATTCCAGGTGAGGTCTCACCAAGGTCCTATACAACTGCAGTAAGACCTCCCTGCTCCTATACTCAACTCCCCTAGCTATGAAGGCCAACATACCATTTGCCTTCTTCACCGCCTGCTGTACCTGCATGTCAACTTTCAATGACTGATGAACCATGACACCCAGGTCTCGTTGCACCTCCCCTTTTCCTAATCTGCCGCCATTCAGATAATATTCTGCCTTCATGTTTTTGCCTCCAAAATGGATAACCTCACATTTACCCACATTATACTGCATCTACCATGCATTTGCCCACTCACCTAACCTGTCCAAGTCACCTTGCAGCCTTTTAGCGTCCTCCTCACAGCTCACACCACCACCCAGTTTAGGGTCATCTGCAAACTTGGAGATATTACACTCAATTCCTTCATGTAAATCATTAATGTATATTGTAAATAGCTGGGGTCCTGCAGCATTCCACTAGTCACTGCCTGCCATTCTGAAAAGGATCCGTTTATCCCGACTCTCTGCTTCCTGTCTGTCAGTACATTACCCCCAATACCATGTGCTTTGCACACCAATCTCTCGTGTGGGACCTTGTCAAAAGCCTTTTGAAATTCCAAATACATCACATCCACTGGTTCTCCCTTGTCCACTCTACTCGTTACAGCCTCAAAAAATTCCAGAAGATTTGTCAAGCATGATTTCCCTTTCATAAATCCATGCTGACTTGGACCGATCCTGTCACTGCTTTCCAAATGCGCTGCTATTTCTTCTTTAATAATTGATTCCAATATTTTCCCCACCACTGATGTCAGGCTAACCAGTCTACAATTACCTGTTTTCTCTCTCCCTCCCTTTTTAAACAGTGGTGTTACATTAGTTACCCTCCAGTCCATAGGAACTGATCCAGAGTCGATAGACTGTTGGAAAATGATCACCAATGCATCCACTATTTCTAGGGCCACTTCCTTAAGTACTCTGGGATGCAGACTATCAGGCCCCGGGGATTTATCGGCCTTCAATCCCATCAATTTCCCTAACACAATTTCCCACTTTATAAGGATATCCTTCAGTTCCTCTTTCTCACTAGACCCTCGGTTCCCTAGTATTTCCGGAAGGTTATTTGTGCCTTCCTTCGTGAAAACAGAACCAAAGTATTTGTTTAACTGGTCCGCCATTTCTTTGTTCCCCATTATAAATTCACCTGAATCTGACTGCAAGGGACCTATGTTTGTTTTCACTAATCTTTTTCTCTTCACATATTATAGAAGCTTTTGCAGTCAGTTTTTATGTTTCCAGCAAGTTTCCTCTCATACTCTATTTTCCCCCTCCTAATTAACCCTTTTGTTCTCCTCTGCTGTATTACAAAATTCTCCCAGTCCTCAGGTTTGCTGCTTTTTCTGGACAATTTATATGCCTCTTCCTTGGATTTAACACTATCCTTAATTTCCCTTGTTAGCCACGGTTGAGCCACCTTCCCCGTTTTATTTTTACTCTAGACAGGGATGTACAAGTTCATCCATATGATCTTTAAATGTTTGCCATTGCCTATCCACCGTGAACCCTTTGAGTATCATTTGCCAGTCTATTCTAGCCAATTCACGTCTCATACCATCGAAGTTACCTTTCCCCAAGTTCAGCACCCTAGTCTTTGAATTAACTCTAACTCTCCATCCTAATAAAGAATTCTACTATATTATGGTCACTCTTCCCAAGGAGCCTCGCACAACAAGGTTGTTAATTAGTCCTTTCTCATTACACATCACCCAGTCTAGGATGGCCAGCCCTCTAGTTGGTTCCTCGACATATTGGTCTAGAAAACCATCCCTTATGCACGCCAAGAAATCCTCCTCCACGCATTGCTACCAGTTTGGTTAGCCCAGTTAATATGTAGATTAAAGTCACCCATGATAACTGCTGTACCTTTATTGCACGCATCCCTAATTTCTTGTTTGATGCTGTCCCCATCCTCATTACTACTGTTTGGTGGTCTGTACACAACTCCCACTTGCGTTTTCTGCCCTTTGGTATTCCGTAGCTCCACCCATACCGATTCCACATCATCCAAGCTAATGTCCTTCCTTACTATTGCATTAATTTCCTCTTTAACCAGCAATGCCACCCCGCCTCCTTTTCCTTTCTGCCTATCCTTCCTGAATGTTGAATACTCCTGGATGTTGAGTTCCCAGCCTTGGTCACCCTGGGGTCATGTCTCCGTGATGCCAATTACATCATATCCGTTAACTGATATCTGCACAGTTAATTCGTCCACCTTATTCCGAATACTCTTTGCATTGAGGCACAGAGCCTTCAGGCTTGTCTTTTTAACACACTTTGCCCCTTTAGGATTTTGTTGTAATGTGGCCCTTTTTGCTTTTTGCCTTGGGTTTCTCTGCCCTCCACTTTTACTGTTCTTCTTTCTATCTTTTGCTTCTATCCCCATTCTACTTCCCTCTGTCTCCCTACATAGGTTCCCATCCCCCTGCCATATTAGTTTAACTCCTCCCCAACAGCACTAGCAAACACTCCCCCGAGGACCTTGCTTCCAGTCCTGCCCAGGTGCAGACCGTCTGGTTTGTACTGATCCCACCTCCCCCAGAACCGGTTCCAATGTCCCAGTAATTTGAATCCCTCCCTTCTGCACCACTCCTCAAGCCATGTATTTGTCTGAGCTATCCTGCGATTCCTACTCTGACTAGCACGTGGCACTGGTAGCAATCCTAAGATTACTACTTTTGAGGTCCTACTTTTTAATTTAGCTCCTAGCTCCCTAAATTCATCTTGTAGGACCTCATCCTGTTTTTTACCTATATCGTTGGTACCACGACAACTGGCTGTTAACCCTCCCCCTTTAAAATGTCCTGCACCCGCTCTGAGACATTCTTGACCCTTGCACCAGGGAGACAACATACCATCCTGGAGTTTTGGTTGCAGCTGCAGAAACGTCTATCTATTCCCCTTACAATAGAATCCCCTATCACTATCGCTCTCCCACTCTTTTTCCTGCCCTCCTGTGCAGCAGAGCCACCCACGATGCCATGAACTTGGCTGCTCCCCTGATGAATCATCCCCCTCAACAGTACCCAAAGCGGAATATCATTTTTGCAGGGGGATGACCGCAAGGGACCCCTGCACTACCTTCCTTCCACTGCTCTTCCTGTTGGTCACTCATCCTCTATCTGGCTGTGTAACCTTTACCTACAGTACGGCCAACTCACTAACTTGTTATTCACGTCATTCTCAGCATCGCGGATGCTCCAACATGAATCCACCCGCAGCTCCAGTGCTGCAATGAGGTCTGTCAGGAGCTGCAGCCGGATACATTTCCCGCATATGTAGTCGTCAGGGACACTGGAAGCGTCCCTGACTTCCCACATAGTACAGGAGGAGCATAACATGTGTCCGAGCTCTCCTGCCATGACTTCACCCTAAGATTAACTGAATTTGGCAACAACAATGCTAAAGGTTACTTACTGATAAAGAAAAGAAAAAGAAAAAAACTACTCACCAATCACCAGCCAATCACTTACCCCCTTGGCTGTGACATCACCTTTCGATTTCTTTCTACTTCTTTTTTGCCTTCTCTCCCTGCTGCAGCTGCACCACTTGGCCTTTATAGGCCGCTCCGACGTCCCCGAACTCCCGCCTCTCGACTGCCGCTGGGCCTTTATGCGCCGCTCCGACATCCCCAAACCTCTTGCAGACATGTCACACTTTGTTTTCTTTCCCTCCCAGGTCGGGGAGTCAGCACTGGTGGGAAAAACAAGACAAAGCAACACCTCCTGCTCCTACTTGCCCGAACTCTCCCACTTTCCAAACTCTTACCTTTGCACTCTGACCTGCCACTGCACAAAGTGTCTAACAGTAATCTCGCTTGATGAAACCGTCAATATTTCCCGCAAATTGCCCCTTCTCTATACTGAGGTAATCGCTGTACGACATAACAGCAGCAAATGTACATTAAAATATTGACACGCTTATTTGTTCTGTAAAAATGGCCACCATGCTACACGCTTTGTCTATGATTGGTCCCTTTGGAGGATAAGCCACACCCTGAAGTTTCAAAGGAATGTGGAACTGCAACCGCCCATCCCAAGGTCTCTCTGCCTTTGCAAATTGTAACTCGATCCACTTTGACTTCCTGAAGTGACAGAGGACAGAGCTCCCCAGAAGACAGCAAGGACCAGCCAAAGTGCCTTACCCCAGTCAAAGTGCAGCCTCCCCCAGCCGAAGTGCCTTACCCCAGCACAAGTGCTTCCTCCCCCACCCCCCCACCCCCAACCATAGATGGGGCAGACATTGTGTACGGATTGTTGACAGGTTTATTGGCTATGAAGTGAATAGTGACAGTGTTGTGACTTCTGGATATCATCCACTCCAATAATGTCCCTTGTAAGAGGGTTGGAAGAACGCGATCCATCTCCCCTCCAATCCCCCCCACCCCACTCTTGTCTCCCCCCCCCACCCCCCCAATCTCTCTGTCTCTTTCCACCCAGTCTCTCTCTCTCTCTCTCTCTCCCCCAGCCTCTCTCTCTCTCACCCCAGTCTCTCTCTTTCTCCCCCAGCCTCGCTCTCTCCCTCTCTCCGTCTCTCCCCGACTCTCTGACTCTCCCTCCAACCTCTCTCCTTCTCCCCTCAGCCTCGCTCTCTCCCCTCCCCCACACCCACCAGTCTCTCTAACTCTCCCCCAGCCTCCCTCTCCCAGACTCTCTCTCAACTCCCCCCAGTCTCTCTCTCACCCTCTCTCCACAGTCTCTCTCCCCCAGTCTCCCTCTCTCTCCCGCCAGTATCTCTCTCTCTCTCTCTCTCCCTCTCTCCCAGTCTCCCTCTCTCTTTCGCTCTCTTCCAGACTCTCTCTCCCCGTCTTTCCCAGTCTCTCTCTCTCTCCCCCCAGTCTCTCTCTCTCTCTCCCTCTTGCCCAGTCTCTCTCTCTCTCTCGCTCTCTCCCAGTCTCTCTCTCTCTCTCCCCCCAGTCTCTCTCCCTCTCTCCCAGTCTCTTTCTCTCTCCCCCAGTTTCTCTCCCCCCCAGTTTCTCTCCCCCTCCCCCTCCCCCAGTCTCTCTCTCTCCCTCCAGTCTCTCTCTCCCTCTCCCTCCCCCAGTCTCTCTCTCTTTCCCCCCAGTCTCTCTCTCCCTCTCCCTCCCCCAGTCTCTCTCTCTCTCCCCCCATTCTCTCTCTCTCCCCAACCAGTCTCTCTCTCTCCCCCCAGTCTCTCTCTCCCTCTCTCTCCCCTCAGTCTCTCTCTCCCTCCCCCTCCCACAGTCTCTCTCCCTCTCTCCCTCCAGTCTCTCTCTCTCTCTCTCCCCCACCCCCCCAGTCTCTCTCTCTCTCCCCCCAGTCTCTCTCTCCCTCCCCCTCCCACAGTCTCTCTCTCTTCCACCCCTTTCAGTGCCCCGCCGGTGCTTTCGGCCGCCCGCCTGTCGAGATCAGGTCCTGCTTCTCGGCCCCATGTGGAGCGAATGATTCGGGGCTGGGGGTGGGCCGCTTGACAGATGCATGTCTGTCAAAAAAAGTGCAGTACTAATAGTTACATCGTTAAAGTATTTCTCTCCCGTTGTTCCCAGTGGGATCCCCGGTCACTGTATTAAAATTGGCCTCTAGCCGAGGCAAGGGGCTGTGTGGAGAGGGATTGAACCATCCCGGGTACCCACACAGTGAATGTGATCGTTCTTGCTTCTGCCGTCCAAGTGGAGCATGTTGTTAAATGTCAACTGATTGATCAACAGCTGGAAAATCAAACTGAAGTCAGGGAAGACTTGTTTATGTCGCAGGCCAGTCTGCACGACACACTCAGTGTTACTCCCCTGTCAATTGTGCATTAATATTAAATGCCAATCAACCCTTCATGTCGGTCAAGGCAAAAAAGATTTGTATTTATATAGTGCCTTTCATGACTACCAGATGTCACAAAACGCTTTACAGCCAATGAAGTACTTTTGGAGTGTGGTCACTGTTGTAATGTGAGAAACGCAACAGCCAATTTGTGCACAGCAAGCTCCCAGAAACAGCAATATGATAATGACCAGGTAATCTGTTTTTGTTATGTTGATTGAGGGATAAATATTGGCCCCAGGACACCGGGGATAACTCCCCTGTACTTCTTCCAAATAGTGTCATGGGATCTTTTACATCCAATTGAGAGCACAGACGGGGCCTCGGTTTAATGCCTCATCCAAAGGACGGCACCTCCGACAGTGCAGCGCTCCCACAGCACCACACGGGAGTGTTAGTCTAGATTTATGTGCTCAAGTCCCTGGAATGGGACTCGAACCCACAACCTTCTGAATCAGAGGCAAGTGTGCTGCCCACTGAGCTACACCTGTCATTCTAATGAAAGCCATGTCCAATTTCACCTCCCGCCACTCCCCCCGCCCCACCTCGTGTCTAGGCTGAGACGTGAAGAATGGCCAGTTTTGTGAGGTACCAGAGGACTGGCGGGTGCCTGTGGGAACCATTTCCCAGCGAGAATCTGAGTGAAGGGTAAAAATCAGGAACTGTTACAAATGAACTGGCATAAAGGGATTGACAGGTCTCCTCCCTTTAACTCCAGTTCCAGCAGCCAGCACGCTATTTAAACAGGTGCACAAAGAGTCTAACAGTAATCTCGCTTGACGAAACCTTCAATATTGCCCGCAAAGTGCCCCTTCTCTATACTGAGGTAATCGTTGCACTACATAAGAGCAGCAAATGTACGTTAAAATATGGACGTGCTTATTTGTACTGCAAAAATGGCTGCATGCTATACACTTTGTCTATGATTGGTCCCCTTGGAGGATAAGCCACACCCTGAAGTTTCACAGGAATGTGGAACTGGAACCGCCCATCCCAACGTCTCACTGATTTTGCAAATTGTAACTCGATCCACTTTGACTTCCTCAAGCGACAGAGAACAGAGCTCCCCAGAAGACAACAAGGGCCAGCCAAAGTGCCTTACCCCAGCGCACTATAGATAGGGCAGGCATTATGTACGGATTGTTAACAGGTTTATTGGGTATGAAGTGAATAGTGACAGTGTTGTGACTTCTGGATATCATCCACTGCAATGATGTCCCTTGTAGGGGGTTGGTAGAACGCGATCCGTCTTCCCAGAGTTCCCTCTCTACCATCCGATCCTCCCCACCCCACCCGTTCTCTCCCCCCACCCCTCTCTCTCTCTCTTTCCCCCCAGTCTCTCTCTCTTTCTCCCTCCAGCATCTTTCTCCCCCCAGCCTCTCTCTCTCTCCTCTCAGCCTCTTTCTCCCCCGCCTCCCCCCCACAAGTCTCTCTCTCTCTCCCCCCAGCTTCTCTCTCCGAGTCTCCCTCTCTCCCAGTCTCTCTCTCTCTCCCCCAGTCTCTCTCTCACCCTCTCTCCCAGTCTCTCTCCCCTCAGCCTCTCTCTCTTCATCCCCCCTCCGTCTCTCTCTCACTGTCCCTCTCTCCCAGTGTCTCTCTCTCCCCTCAGCCTCTCTCTCTCTCCCCCCACTCCCCGGCCCCCAGTCTTTCTCTATCTCCCCCCTAGACTCTCTCACCCTCTCTCCCAGTTTTTCTCACTCTCCCCCCAGCCTCTCTCTCTCTCCCCTCAGCCTTTGTCTCTCTCTCCCTCTCTCCCAATCTCTCTCTCTCCCTCCTCCAGTCTCTCTCCCTCTCTCTCAGTCTCTCTCTCTCTCCCTCTCTCCGAGTCTCTTTCTCTCTCTCTCTCGCTCTCTCCCAGCCTCTCTCTCTCCCCCCAGTCTCTCTCCATCCCCCTCCCCAGTCTCTCTCTCTCTCTCTCCCCCAGCCTCCCTCTCTCCCACTCTCTCTCTCTCTCCCATTCTTTCTCTCAGCCCCAGTCTCTCTCTCTCCCCCAGTCTCTCTCCCCCTACACCTCCCACTGTCTCTCTCTCTCCCCCCAGTCTCTCTCTCCCCCCAGTCTCTCTCTCCCTCCCCCTCCCACAGTCTCTCTCTCTCTCCCCTCCCCCCAGTCTCTCTCTCCCCCCAGTCTCTCTCTCCCTCCCCCTTCCACACTCTCTCTCTCTCTCTCTCCCCCCAGTCTCTCTCTCCCTCCCCCTCCCCCTCCCCCAGTCTCTCTCTCCCTCCCCCTCCCCCTCCCACAGTCTCTCTCTCTCTCCCCGTAGTCTTTCTCTCCCTCTCTCTCCCCCCAGTCTCTCTCCCCCTCCCCCTCCCACACTCTCTCTCTCTCTGTCCCAGTCTCTCTCTCCCCCCAGTCTCTCTCTCTCTCCCTCCCCCTCTCACAGTCTCTCTCTCTTCCACTCCCTTTCAGTGCCCCGCCGGTGCTTTCCGCCGCCTGTCTGTCGAGATCAGGTCCTGCTTCTCGGCCCCACGTGGAGCGAATGATTCGGGGTGGGGTTGGGGCGGGATGGGGCTGGGCCGCTTGACAGATGCACGTCTGTCAAAAAAAGTGCAGTACAAATAGTTACATCGTTAAAGTATTTCTCTCCCGTTGTTCCCAGTGGGATCCCCGGTTCCTGTATTAAAATTGGCCTCTAACCGAGGCAAGGGGCTGTGTGGAGAGGGATTGAACCATCCCGGGTACCCACACAAGGAATGTGATCGTTCTTGCTTCTGCCGTGCAAGTGGAGCATGTTGTTAAATGTCAACTGATTGATCAACAGCTGGAAAATCAAACTGAAGTCAGGGAAGACTTGTTTATGTAGCAGGCCAGTCTGCACGACACACTCAATGTTACTCCCCTGTCAACTGCGCATTAATATTAAATGCCAATCAACCTTTCATATCGGTCAAGGCAAAAAAGACTTGTATTTATATAGCGCCTTTCATGATGACCTGATGTCTCAAAACACTTTACAGCCAATGAAGTACTGTCACTGTTGTAATGTGGGAAATGCAGCAGCCAATCTGCGCACAGCAAGCTCCCGCAAACAGCAATGTGATAATGACCGGATAGTCTGTTTTTGTGATGTTGATTGATGGATAAATATTAGCCCCAGCACACCAGGGAGAATTCTCCTGTTCTTCTTCAAAAAAAGTGCCATGGGATCTTTTACATCCACCTGAGAGAGCAGACGGGGCCTCAGTTTAACATCTCATCTGAAAGACGGCACCTCCGACAGTGCAGCATTCCCTCAACACTGCACTGGGAGTGTCAGCCTGGATTTACATGTTGCAGTGGGATTTGAACCCACAACCTTCTGACTCAGAAGTGAGTGTGCTACCCACTGAGCCACGGCAGACAAAGACTGAGCCGACAACATAGAGGGGATCCAAGTTAACAAACAAAGGTCGCCTATTGCTCGCAGTCAGCAAAATCCTTCCTTGTATCTTTGTCTTCTTATGCGCCGTTCCCTTCTTGCTAATTAATGCTCTGGTATATTTTGTTTTATTGTTGAAACAACAATTTTTATTTATATAGTGCCTTTAATGTAGTAAGACATTCCGAGGTGCTTCACAGGAATGTTATCAAACATAATTTGACACTGGGCCACATAAGGAGACATTAGTACAAGTGACCAAAAGCTTGGTCAAAGAAGTAGGTTTTTAAGGAGTGTCTTGAAGGAGGAAAGAGAGGTAGCGAGGCGGAGAGGTTTAGGCAGGGAGTTCCAGAGCTTGGGGCCCAGGCAGCTGAAGGTAATGGCGGAGCGATTAAAATCGGGGGAATGTTCAAGAGGCCAGAATTGGAGGAGCGCCGATATCTCAGAGGGTTGTAGTGCTGGAGGAGATTGCAGAGATAGGGAAGGAGGGATTTGAAAATAAGGATGTAGAATCTTAGAAAACAGTCTGAAAGCATCATATTTTTCTGATGTTTCTGTTTTTATTTCCCTATGTGAGAGGACAAATCATATGAGTAAATGTTTAATACATTAACAGAGCTGTGCTATTGCATTGTAACCTGTCCCCTTGCTCTGTGAGCCAGCAGTGCCCAGGGGCGGATTAACCATGGTGCATACGGGTGAGGCTATAGTCCCAGGCCCACCGACGAACATAGGCCCACCAAATAAATGTAGGACAAAAAATATAATGCCTCCCAAATCTGCTGAATAGAATCGACAATAAGAGAGGAAAAACAATACCGAGGAAAATATTGTTTATTGGCCTAACGTGTATTTTTGCAGAGACAAGATCTTCACTATTTATCTGTGTTTTAATTTATCTGTGTTATGAGAGCATGCAGAAACCAAACGCAGGCAGCGGAAAGAGCGTACGGCAAACCAGACTCCCCACCCACCCTTTCCTTCAACCACTGTCTGTCCCACCTGTGACAGAGACTGTAATTCCCGTATTGGACTGTTCAGCCACCTGAGAACTCACTTTTAGAGTGGAAGCAAGTCTTCCTCGATTTCGAGGGACTGCCTATGATGATGATGATTATATAATATATTTAATATATAAAATATATTTAATATATGTTAATATACAATATGTTATATTAATATCTATTATATTAATATATTATCTCATTGCTGCTTGTGGAGTCTTGCTGTGCGCAAATTGGATGTTGACTTCAAACTGTTTCAGAAAATTGAGTCCAGTTTCTCATTGCCAGTATAGCATAAGTCCGGCGTAGTAATTTGTTATTATATTTATGCGTTTGATTTATTTGTTTCAGGTCAGACCAGCTATCACAGTCATAACCAGCCCAAACCTAACTATCGGCACATTTGGATCAGTTTGCCCATCAGGCCTTTAATCCAGCCCTTGCTGCAGAGTCTCCAGAGACTTGATAAAAACATGTTGGATTGTTTCCACAACCATTTGCACGAGCCCTGGGCTGCAGCTACGTACAGTCAGGCCTACCGGCAATGGGACACTGGACTCAATTTTCTGAAACAGTTTGAAGGAGATGCATTCAGAAAAAAAATATAAAAAATTCCGAGAGCTCTCCTCCTGGAACAGATCACAGTGAAGGGTTCACAAAGCAACAAGCATTTGCCTAGTATGCCTCACATCAAAGGACACCTCACAGCGTTTTGCTGGAACACTAAGGAGCGATGGGAAAGATTAAAGGGGAGATTGAAAGAGAGATCCTTTAGCAAGAACTTGCATTTGTATTGTGCATGTCCTCAGAAGATCTCAAAGCACCTCACAGCCCATAAATGACCTTTGAAAGGCAGCCACTGTTGTTATGTAGTTGACGCCAATATCCAATTTGTGCACAGCATGGCCCACAAGCAGCAAGGAGATAGTGACCCATTATGTTTTCGCTGGCGATTGAATGTCAACAAGAACTCCCTACTCTTCTTCCTTTAATGCTTGGGATCTGTTCCGTCCACTTGAACAAGCAAGCACCTTATCCGAAAGACGGCACCTCTGACAGTGCAGTGCTCCCTCAGTACTGCACTGAAGTGTCACCTCCGACAGTGCAGCGGAGCTCCCTCAGTACTTCACTGAAATGTCACCTCCAACAGTGCAGTGCTCCCTCAGTACTGCACTGAAGTGTCACCTCCGACAGTGCAGCGCTCCCTCAGTACTGCACTGGGAGTGTTGGGCTAGATTATGTGCTCCCGTCCTACAGCGAGGCTGGAACCCACAACCCTCTGACCGAGAGCTGAGAGTGAGCCAAGCTGGCAGTACAGAGGCTCTGAAAGCAAGGGATTGACGTGAGTTCAGGGGGATTCCAAGAAGCAGCGCGTAGTGACTGAAGAGATCTTCTGTGGTGGAATGGAAGGAGCAGAGGACAGTGGTAAGTGATAAACTTAGGAATAGAAGAGGTGGGGCAGAATGTATGGCTGGAGAAAGTCACTCAGATAAGGTGGGAAGCTGCTGGGGCGGGTTTGGGAACCTTAAGGTCGATCGCATGAATGCAGCGGACATTCGAGTGTTACAAGTGAAATGCAAGTCAAGCAGAATTTCTTTTTACTCCAAGGGTAACAGAGCTATGAAGCAAGTCACTGGGGACAGATATTGAAGTGAAGGGTGTAAATATATTGAAGCATCAATGAGATGCATTCTAAAGTGAGAAAGATTTTAAGGGCTATGTTTAGACAATGTGCTGATCTGATAAATATCGACAGGCACTTTTGAGTCTCATGACCTTGCCCCAGTGTAAAACGATCTTCTGCTTTTATGAATGAACAGTTCGAATTCCCAATTGGTCTTTCCATGAAGCAAAGCCACATTTAGATTCGCAATGAGTTGTGGTGAGACAACTCATTCCACTTCCTTCTCCCACTGAAAACGAGGAGACTCTATGTGCACTGAGGAGGACCTACCTTTCCCTGACCTCTTGCACTTATAGAAACATAGAAACATAGAAACTTACAGAGCAGAAGGAGACCATTCCGGCCCATCATGTCCGCGCCGGCCGACAAAGAGCCACATGGCCCTTAGTCAGCAGCCTTGAAGGTTACATATAAACTTATGAACAATGACGGATAGGCAAAGAGCACCCAGCCCAACCAATCCGCCTCACCACAACTGCGACACCCCTTATAGTGAAATATTCTACACTCCACCCCAACCGGAGCCATGTGATTTCCTGGGAGAGGCAAAAACCAGATAAAAACCCAGGCCAATTTAGAGAGAAAAAATCTGGTAAAATTCCTCACCGATCCATCCAGGTGATCAAAGCTAGTCCAGGAGATCACCCTGGCCGTATTCTATTCCCTGCAGTACTTATCATTATATATCTGCTCCGTCCAACAAAAGGTCATCCAGTCTAATCCCAATTACCAGCTCTAGGTCTGTAACTCTGCAGGCTGCTGCACTTTAAATGCCCATCCAACCATCTCTTAAAAGTGGTGAGGGTTTCTGCATCCAGGCAGCGAGTTCCAGATCCCCACAACCCTCTGCATAAAGAAGCGCCCCCTCAAGTCCCCTCTAAACCTTCCACCAACCACCTTAAAACTATGCCCCTTCGTAATAGACCCCTCCACCTATGGAAATAGACCCTTACTATCCACTATGTCCAGGCCGCTCAATATTTTGTACACCTCGATGAGGTCTCCTCTCAACTTCCTCTGTTCCAATGAGAACAAATCCAGCCTATCCAATCTGTCCTTATAACTAAGATTCTCCGTTCCAGACAGCATCCTAGTGAATCTCCTCTGCACCCTCTCTAGTGCAATCACGTCCTTCCCATAATACGCCGATCAGAACTGCACCCAATATTCCAGCTGTGGCCTAACCAAAGTATTATACAATTTAAGCATAACCCCCCTGCTCTTATATTCTATGACTTGGCCAATAAAGGCAAGCATTCCATATGCCTTCTTAACCACCTTATCCACCTGGCCTGCTACTTTCAGGGATCTGTGGACAAGCACTCCAAGGTCCCTTTGTTCATCTACACTATTAAGTGGCCCACCGCTTGATGTATATACCCTTTCCTTATTAGCCCTCCCAAAGTGCATCACCTCACACTTCTCTGAATTAAATTCCATTTGCCACTGCTCTGCCCACCTGACCAATAGATTGATATCCTCCTGCAGCCCATGACTTTCTTCTTCATTATCAACCACACAGCCAATTTTAGTGTCATCTGCAAACTTCTTAATCATACTCTCTATATTCAAATCTAAATCATTGATATATACCACAAAAAGCAAGGATCCCAATACTGAGCTCTGCGCAACCCCACTGGAAACATTCTTCCAGTCACAAAAACATCCATCAATCATTACCCTTTGCTTCCTACCTCCAAGCCAATTTCGGAACCAACTTGACACTTTGCCCTGTATCCCTTGGGCTTTAACCTTCATGACCAGTCTACCATGTGGAACCTTATCAAAAGCCTTGCTAAAGTCCATATATACTACATCGTACACACTACCCTCATCGACCCTCTTGGTTACCTCCTCAAAAAATTCAATCAGGTTAGTCAGAAACGATCTTCCCTTAGCAAATCGTGCTGACTGTCCCTAATTAATCCTTGCCTTTCCAAATGTAGATTTATCCTGTCTTTCAGGATTTTTTCCAATAATTTTCCCAACACTGAGGTTAGGCTGACAGGCCTGTAATTACTTGGCCTATCCCTTTCTCCCTTCTTGAACAAGGGTACTAGATTAGCAATCCTCCAATCCTCTGGCACCATGCCCAGATAAAAAGAGGACTGGAAAATGATGGTCTGCTATTTCCTCTTTTACTTCGCTCAACAGCCTGGGATGCATTTCATCTGGGCCTGGGGACTTATCTACTTTCAAAGCTGCTAAACCTCTTAACACGTCCTTCCTCACTATATTTATTTCATCCAGAATATCACACTCCTCCTCGATAGCAGTATCTGCATTCCCCTTTCCTTTGTGAAAGCACATGCAAAGTATTCGTTAAGAACCCTCCCAACATCTTCCGCCTCCACACAAAGATTACCCTCATGGTCTCTAATAGGCCCTATTCGTTCTCTAGTTACCCTCTTACTCTTAATATATTTATAAAATATCTTAGGGTTTTCCTTAATTTTACTGGCTAATAATTTCTCGTGCTTTCTCTTAGCATTCCTAATATCCTTTTTAATTTTGCCTCTTAACTTTCTATATTCCTCCAAAGATTCTATAGTATTTAGCCGTTGCTATGTGACATAAGCGCCCTTTTTTTCTTAATGTTCCCTGTAAGTCCCTAGACATCCAAGGGGCTCAAGAATTATTTTTTACAGCCTTTTTCTTTAAGGGCCCATGTTTGGCCTGAGTCTTCTGGATCTCCTCCTTAAATGGCTCCCACTGTTCTTATTGTGTATCGGTAAAGCATGCACTCCCATGATCCGCCACCAGAGAGCTCATCCCCTGAAGTCCCAAGGGATCCCAGCATCCCTTGCGAGCACTGTATTTAAGCCAGCCCCTAAGGCCTGTTGCTCACTCTGGAGTGTCTTATTAAAGACTGAGATCACTGTTACTTTAACCTCCCTGTGTGCAGCCTCATCTGTGTTAGGAACACAATAACTGGCGACGAGAATACGAATCCAACGCAAAGATGCAGCAAACTGTGGGCATCCAGGAGAAGTTCTCGGAGGGTGAGGACTGGGAAGCCTATGCCGAATGGCTAGATCAGTACTTTGTAGCCAACGAGCTGGACGGAGAAGGAAGCGCTGCAAAAAGGAGAGCGGTCCTCCTCACAGTCTGCAGGGCACCGACCTACAGCCTTATTAAGAATCTTCTGGCTCCGGTGAAACCCACAGATAAGTCGTATGAGGAGCTGTGTACACTGGTTCAGGAGCATCTTAACCTGAGGGCGAGCGTGCTGATGGCAAGGTATCGGTTCTACATGTGCCAGCGATCTGAAGGTCAGGAAGTGGCAAGCTATGTCGCCGAGCTAAGGCGACTTGCAGGACAATGTGACTTTGATGGCTACCTGGAGCAAATGCTCAGAGACGTGTTTGTACTGGGCATTGGCCACGAGACCATCCTACGAAAACTTTTGACTGTAGAGACACCGACCCTCAGTAAGGTCATTGCGATAGTACAGGCGTTTATGTCCACCAGTGATAACACCAAACAAGTCTCTCAGCACACAAGTGCTAGCAATGTTCATAAATTAACTGGAACTGTGTTTGCGAACAGAAACGTACAGGGCAAATTCCACGAGTCTGCAACTGCCAGCAGGCCTCAGGTGACCCAGATGACTCAGAGTCTGCAACAAAGGATGAATGCAAGGCAATTCACACCTTGTTGGCGTTGTGGAGACTTCCATTCAGCCTATTCATGGCGCTTCAAAGGTTATGTTTGCAAGAGCTGTGGAACAATGGGGAACCTCCAACAAGCTTGCAAATGAGCTGCAAGCTCTGCAAAACCTGCAGAGGAAGATCGATCCATGGTGGATCAAAGCAATTTCGAGCCTCAGAGAGAGGAGGCAGATGCTGAAGTACACGGGTGCACACATTTTCGATAATGCGAAACGTAAAATTGAATGGCTTACCCATAGCCATGGAACTGGACACTGCCGCTAGCCAATCCATCATGAGTAAAAAGATGTTTGAGAGACTGTGGTATGACAAGGCATTCAGACCAGCCCTGAGCCCCATTCACACAAAACTGAGAACGTACACGAAAGAGCTTATCACTGTCCTGGGGAGCGCCATGGTCAAGGTTACCTCCGAGAGCACGGTGCACGAACTGCCACTCTGGATTGTCCCGGGCGATGGCCCCACACTGCTTGGAAGGAGCTGGCTGGGCAAAATCCGCTGGAACTGCGATGACACCCAAGCGCTATCACATGTCGATGAGGCCTCATGTACCCAGGTTCTGAAAAAATTTCCTTCCCTTTTTGAGCCAGGCATTGGAAACTTTTCCGGGGCAAAGGTGCGGATCCACTTGGTCCCAGAGGCACAACCCATTCACTACAAGGCACAAGCGGTACCTCACATGATGAGGGAGAGAGTGGAAATCGAGCTGGACAGGCTGCAACGCGAGGGCATCATCTCCCCAGTGGAATTCAGCGAGTGGGCCAGCCCGATTGTTCCAGTACTCAAAAGTGATGGCACGGTCAGGATTTGCAATGATCATAAAGTAACTATTAATCGTTTCTCACTACAGGGCCAATACCCGCTACCTAAGGCAGACGACCTAATTGCGATGCTGGCAGGAGGCAAGACGTTCACCAAGCTCGACCTGACTTCGGCCTAAATGATGCAGGAGCTGGAGGAGTCTTCGAAGGGCCTCACCTGCATCAACATGCACAAGGGATTGTTCATCTACAACCGTTTGGAATTCGGTCGGCTGCAGCGATCTTTCAGAGAAACATGGAGAGCCTACTCAAGTCGGTACCACACACGGTGGTCTTTCAGGACGACATATTGGTCATGGGTCGGGACACTGCCGAGCACCTACAAAACCTGGAGGAGGTCCTCCAGCGACTGGATCGCGTAGGGCTGCGGCTGAAGAGGTCGAAATGCGTCTTCATGGCAACAGAAGTGGAGTTTTTGGGGAGAAAGATTGCGGCGGACGGCATTCGGCCCACAGACGCCAAGACAGAGGCTATCAGGAATGCGTCCAGGCCACAGAACGTCACGGAGCTGCGGTCCTTCCTGGGACTCCTCAACAATTTTGGTAACTTCCTACCGGGGTTAAGCACCCTTTTAGAGCCCCAACATGTGTTATTGCGCAAAGGTGATAACTGTGTATGGGGAAAAAAACAAGTAATTGCTTTTGAGAAAGCCAGAAATATTTTATGCTCTAACAAGCTGCTTGTATTGTATAACCCGTGTAAAAGACTTGTGCTAGCATGTGACGCGTCGTCGTACGGAGTCGGGTGTGTATTACAACAAGCTAACGTTGTGGGGAAGTTGCAACCTGTCACTTATGCTTCCAGGAGCTGGTCTAAGGCTGAGAGGGCCTACAGCATGATTGAGAAAGAGGCATTAGTGTGTGTGTTCGGGGTAAAGAAAATGCATCAGTACCTGTTTGGCCTCAAATTTGAATTGGAAACCGATCACAAGCCCCTCACATCCCTGTTCGCTGAAAACAAGGGGATAAATACTAATGCCTCAGCCCTCGTACAAAGGTGGGCACTCGTGCTATCAGCGTATAACTATACCATCCACCACAGGCCAGGCACCGAGAACTGTGCGGATGCTCTCAGTTGGCTACCAACGGCGGTGGAAATGACGCAGCCTGCAAACTTGTTGATGGTGGTGCAGCCCGCAGACTTAATGATCGTCATGGAAGCAGTTTGAAAAAGATAAATCACCTGTCACGGCCCGCCAGTTTAGGATTTGGACCAGCCAAGATCCGCTGCTGTCACTAGTTTAAACTGTGTACTGCATGGGAGCTGGGCCAGCATCCCCGTTGAAATGCAAGAGCCAATCAAGCCATTCCAACGGCGAAAGGACAAGCTGTCCATTCAGGCAGACTGCCTGTTGTGGGGTAACCGCGTAGTGCTACCAAAAAAAGGGCAGGGAGACGTTCATCTTGGATCTCCACAGCACACACCTGGGTATAGTAATGATGAAAGTGATAGCCAGATCCCACGTGTGGTGGCCTGGTATCGACTCTGACTTAGAGTCCTGTGTACGGCAATGCAGCGTATGTGCTCAGTTGAGCAGCGTGCCCAGAGAGGCACCACTAAGTTTGTGGTCCTGGCCCTCCAGACCATGGTCGAGGATCCATGTCGACTATGCGGGCCCGTTTCTCGGTAAAAAGTTCCTGATGGTGGTGATGCTTTTTCAAAATGGATTGAATGTGAAATAAATTGGGAAGCACCACACCACCACCATTGAAAGCCTGAGGGCCGTGTTTTCCACCCACGGCCTGCCTGACATACTGGTCAGTGACAACGCGCCATGTTTCACCAGTGCCGAATTTGAAGAATTCATGACCCGCAATGGGATCAAACATGTCACCTCAGCCCCATTTAAACCAGCCTCCAATTGGCAGGCAGAGCGGGCAGTACAAACAATCAAACAGAGCCTTAAACGAGTCACAGAAGGCTCACTCCAAACTCGCCTGTCCCGAGTATTGCTCAGCTACCGCACGAGACCCCACTCACTCACAGGGGTGCTCCCGGCTGAGCTACTCATGAAAAGGACACTTAAAATCAGACTCTCGCTGGTTCACCCCAACCTGCATGATCAGGTAGAGAGCAGGCGGCAGCAACAAAATGTAAATGATGGTCGCGCCACTGTGTCACGGGAAATTGATTTGAATGACCCTGTGTATGTGCTAAACTATGGAAATGGTCCGAAGTGGATCGCGGGCACGGTGATAGCTAAAGAAGGTAGTAGGGTGTTTGTAGTCAAACGAGACAATGGACAAATTTGCAGAAAGCACCTGGACCAAATGACGCTACGGTTCACAGACTGCCCTGAACAACCCACAGCAGACACCACCTTTTCCGAACCCACAACACACACCCAAATGATCAACGACACCACACAGGACCAGGAAATCAAACCCATCACGCCCAACAGCCCAGAAAGGCCAGGCTCACCCAGCAGCCCTGCAGGGCCAACAACACGCCAGCCCAGCGAGGGCACATCCAACACACAAAAACAGACATTTGTACCGAGGCGATCCACCACGGAAAGAAAGGCTCCCGACTGCCTCACCTTGTAAATAGTTTTCACTTTGAGTTTGGCGGAGGAGTGATGTTGTGTATCTGTAAAGCATGCACTCCCATGTTCCGCCACCAGGGAGCTCATCCCTTCAAGTCCCAAAGGATCCCAGCATCCCTTGGAGTACTGTATATAAGCCGGCCCCTATGGCCTGTTCCTCATTCTGGAGTGTCTTATTAAAGACTGAGGTCACTGTTACTTTAACCTCCCTGTGTGCAGCCTCATCTGTGTTAGGAACACAATAGTTCCGACACTGATTTACCCACAAGTAGCTGTTTCCAGTCCACCATGGCCAAATCACTCCTTAACTTAGCAAAATTAGCCTTTCCCCAATTCGGAAGTTTTATTCCAGGCCTATTCTTGTCCTTATCCATAACAAACTTGAATCTGACTGAAATATGGTCACTGGCACCCAAGTGCTCTCCCACCAATACCCCTTCAACCTGCCCAGCTTCATTCGGCAAAACTAAATTCAAGACCGCCCCCTCTCATGTTGGACTTGCTACATACTGACTAAAAAAGTTCTCTTGAACACATTTCAAGAACTCTGCACCCTCTAAAACCTTCACACTAAATTTGTCCCAATCAATATTTGGATAGTTAAAATCCCCTACTATTACTACCCTATGGTTTTTAGACTTCACAGCAATTTGCCGACATACTTACTCTTCTATCTCTCTCCCACTGTTTGGGGGTTTATAATACACGCCCCAGCAATGTTTTCAATTCGACCCATATGGCCTCATTTGATGATCCCTCTAACATATCATCCCTCCTCATCGCTGTAATGCTGATCAGTGGGTCAAAGATGCCATTTAAGAGGACACCCAAGGCAACCCCAAAGAACCCTGTCTCAGTAATAAATGCGTCTGTTTAATCTTTGCCGCAGTGTTAGCTTTTACCATTTAGTATCATTTGTAAAAATGCAGTGCCTTATTAATGCATTTCATTGCTGCAACAATTTTCACAGGTAGATAGTGGCTCTCTCTTCACTTCTTAGTCAGTCCCCTGGAGGCGAGGATGACTTGTTTCCACACTAATATGAGTTCTCAGGTGACAGATGAGACCAATGCAGGATCTACAGTCTCTGTCACAGGTTGGAGGGACGGGTGGGTGGGGTGCTTGGGTTGCCGTGCTGTGGTGTTCGGCGCCTTCTCCGATGCTTACAGACAGAGTACAAAATCTTCCCTGTCCATCGTGAACCCATGCATCAAAAATTTCAGATACACTTTCAATTTTCTCACTGAAGTTCAATATTTTTGCCGGTGAGCCATGCAGATAAAGAGGTTCTCTGCTTCCTGTCCCAGTCTGCACTGACGTTAGTGTGGCAGCTAGGTTCTGCTCATTAGCATCTGTGACCCCTGGCCTAAGAGGCTATAAAATTCAGCTAGAATCCCTGAGTGCTAGCCAATGACCTTTGACGGAAGGACACGTGTGAGAAAGTCAGGCAAGGTAGCCTCATGTTCAGCTGTGATATCTTTGAATAGTTTGACAACAACAACAACTTGTATTTATATAGCGCCTTTAACATCGTAAAATGTCCCAAGGCGCTTCACAGGAGTGTTATGAAACAACAAAATTGACACCGAGCCACATAAGGGGAAACTAGGGCAGGTGACCAACAGCTTGGTCAAAGAGGTAGGTTTTAAGGAGCGTCTTGAAGGAGGAAAGAGAGGCGGAGAGGTTTAGGCAGGGAGTTCCAGAGATGGGGCCCAGGCAACAGAAGGCACGGCCACCAATGGTGGAGCGATTATAATCAGGGATGCTCAAGAGGGCAGAATTGGAGGAGCCCAGACATCTCGGGGGGTTGTGGGACTGGAGGAGATTACAGAGATAGGGAGGGGCGAGGGCCATGGAGGGATTTGAAAACATGGATGAGAATTTTGAAATCGAGGCATTGCTTAACCGGGGAGCCAATGTAGGTCAGCGAGCGCAGGGGGTGATGGATGAGCTCAAGTTTACAATGAGGTCGAAGATGGGAGCCCAGTCAGGAATGCGTTGGAATAGTCGCCCAATGGCACAATAGGGTGCCGTGCCAGGGCACCAGCGATTTTAGAAAAAAGGGGCGAGATTAGATTTGTTTTCTGTCTGGTAATAAAATGTTAATTAAACTGAACTCTCGGGTGATCCTCTTCGGAACTGAGCAGTGCTGCTGGATCCAATAGATTATTTACACTGTAAGCTAGTCACAACTCACGGTGGTTATTGTACTGCCAGACAGAGGCAGAGATAACAGCAACCTGTTTGATGCAAGCTTTGCCCGAATCAATAATAACCTAATGGCAAAATAAAGTATCTAGTTAATGTTCAATAAATGAGCTGTCAGTTATTTGCATCCACACATCTGTTATTTCATTGTGGTATGAACTCTTCTGTCATTCACAAAGCTAATAGAATAGATAATAGAACAAGCCCCTGTCACACAATCCAATATACCTCCAGGTTCTAAACCATAAAATCAGCAAAACCCTTTGTTCCACGATACATTGCACTCCTTTCATAGATTCAGAGACATCCACGGCACAGAAGGAGGCCATTCGGCCCATCGTGTCTGTGCCGGCCAATAAAGAGCCATCCAGCCAAGCCCCACTTTCCAGCTCTCGGTCCGTACCCCTGTAGGTTACCACACTTCAAAAGAAAGAAAGGCTTGCATTTCTATAGCCCCTTTCCCAACCACCAGACGTCTCCAAGCGCTTTACAGCCAATGAAGTTTTTTTTTTGACGTGCACTCAATGTTGTAATGTGGGAAAATTTCACGCACAGCAAGCTCCCACAAACAGCAATGTGATAATGACCAGATAATCCATTTTTTGTTATGTTGATTGAGGGATAAATATCAGCCCAGGACACTGGGGAGAATTCCCCTGCTCTTCTTCGAAATAGTGCCATGGGATCTTTTATGTCCACTTAAGAGAACAGACCTCGGTTTAACGTCTTATCAAAAAGACAGCACCTCCAACAGTGCAGCGCTCGGTATATTAGCATAGATTTATGTGCTCATGTCTCTGGAGTGGAACTTGAACTCACAACCTTCTGACTCAGAGGCAAGAGTGCGACCCACTGAGCCATAGCTGACTCATTTCAAGTGTCTATTCAAGTACTCTTTTAAGCACGGTGGGGGCCATTTCAGGCAGTGAGTTCCAGACCCCCACCACCCTCTGGGTGAAAAACGTTCTCCTCAAATCTCCTCTAATCATTCTACCAATTGCTTTAAATCTATGCCCCATGGTTATTGACCCCTCATAATTTTATACACCTCAATTAAATCTCCCCTCAGCCTCCTCTGTTCCAAAAAAAACAACCCCAGCCTATCCAATTTTTCCCTATCGCTAAAATTCTCCAGTCCTGGCAACATCCTCGGAAATCTCCTCTGTACCCTCTCTAGTGCAATCACATCTTCCCTGTAATGTGCTGACCCGAACTGTACGGAGTACTCGAGCAGTTCCTGTTCAAAAAGCATTGGAAAACCTCCACATCAAATATTGGGAAAAAGTATTTAAATTAAAATTCAATTTAACTTAAACACTTGCACTCCCGTATGTATGCCAATGGGAGCAGATGCCTTCATTGCGTTACAGAATAGCAAACCAATCTTGGGGCTCAGGCGAGAAACTAAAAGGGCCAGAAATTCAGTGCAATTGCGCCTCCCGTTAGCGCCCCCACAGGCGCAAATGAGTTACCGCCCGGGCGTGGTGCTAACAACGACCCCCGCCATATTGGGCGGGAGTTTAGCGGTGGCGCTACGGCGTTGCACCCTGCTTTCCTGCGCCAGGAGACCATGACCTCATCGCCGCGCGCATCGCCCTGTTAGCACCCCGGCCCCGAAAGGCCCTTTCGCCCCCCCGGCGGCAGCAGCGCCGGGCGAAAACACGGGCAGCTGCAGGAGCCGCGGACACGTCCGCAGCGCCGCACACTGGGCCGCTCAGCGGCCGGCTGTTACCAGGGACGCCGGTTAAAAGCGAGGTGAGCAATGGAAAAGGAAAAAAGAAACGTACCGTGGGTTTGCCGCTGCTGCGTCGGTTTCATTGCGCGGTCCTTGGCCGCGATCGCTCTGCTCGAGTGCTGGGCTGACCGTGAGGCTCGCCCGCTCCATGGTGGTCCATTTTGCTTCTGCAGCATTGGCAGCGTGGGGCTCTTCCCTTTAAGGGGGACACAAGCCCCTCAGAAGCAGAAGAGCTGAGCGGCCCAGTGTGTGGCGCTGCAGACGTGTCCGCCCCGTCAGCGCCCCGGGAAGGAAGTGGAACGCTCAATTTATCCCTCCACTTCCTTCCGAGGGTGGTACCCCAATCATGAGGTGGGGTCAGCGTGCCCTCAGGTCATGCCTGTCACATAATGTTAAAATAATGTCAAATTGTTGGCCATGTTTTGCAAAAAGAACACAGTACCTATGTGTATTTTCAGTAGATTTTAATAGCCGCTCATCAAGCTGCTGGCCAAGAGTTAGGTGACTGCAACCGAATGTGGCCAAGCCGATTTTATTCGCAGAAATCGCTGAAAAAACACAACTCGTGGGGTGAAATTGCAGATCAAATGAGACTTTACACTGAGACCCCTGCAAAACATCCCATGGCACAGTTTCGAAGAAGAGCACGGGAGTTATCCCTGGTGTCTGCCCAATATTTATCATGCAACCCAACAGCAATAAATTCAGATTATCTGGTCATTATCACATCGCTGTTTGTGGGAGCTTGCTGTGCGCACATTGCCGACCGTGTTACCTACGTTAAAACAGTGACTACAATTTTAAAGTATTTAATTGGCTGTAAAGACGACAACATTTTCATCCTGGTTTTCAAATCCCTGCATGGCCTCGCCCCCTCCCGATCTCTGTCATCTCCTCCAGCCCCACAGCCCCCCGATATGTCTGCGCTCCTCAGATTCTACCCTCCTGAGCATCCCTGATTATAATCGTTCAATCGTTGATAGCCATTGTAATGCATGCAGCTGTGTATATGCTCACAGGGTCTGAAAAAGCCTGATCTTGTTTGCTTTCTCAAAAGTCTAAGCAGAGTTAGGCCTGGTTAGTACTTGGATGGGAGACTGTCTGGGAATACCAGGTGCAGGGGGCACTTGTGTAACTTGTGTTTTTAAGTGCCCTCAAAAAAAAATTAAAAAAACAAGGGGCCACTTGTTTGAAAGTGTTTGGTGTGTCATCCCCCCACCCCCCTCTCCCCCACCTTTAATCAGGGGGCACTTGATTTAATTGTTCACAACAAAATAGTTGTCGAGCTGTTGAGTTGATAAAAACAGCGCTGGGCCCTGACTCCGTTAGGTGTGACGAGGAGGCTCAAGCACATGGGGCGAACCCGTCCGAACTGACCCCCGTCTGGACGGAATTCCTCATCGGCGCCAAACCCCGGAACCTCCCTCGTGAGCCGCGGCCTCACAACTTGAGCCTCCTCAGGGAAATCCCCTCCGTGCCTTTCAGTTCTGCGCGGAGGGGATTCCTGTACGGGCTGCTCTTGCACACACTCCACTTTGCCATCCTTGTCTGCCGTCCGGACACGCCATGGCGCACCATCTTGCCGTCCAGAGGAGGCAGGGGTCCTCAATGGAGTGCTCTGTACACTGGAGTCCTCCCTTTATTTATTGGGGACTTGGCCTGGAGGGTGTGGCATGGAATAGTCCCGTGCAATCGGTTTTTAAGTCGGTTCACGGACTTCCAGGTCACCTGTAATGTCTGCAGCCTGGAAGAGTCCGTGTTCCATGTTTATGTTCAGTGTGTGAGGTTGCAGCCCCTCTTCCAATATTTGAAGGGGCTACACCTCAAATTCTGGTTGCACTTCATTTCCATACTCCTGATCTTTGGGCACCCTGTGCAGAGGGGAGTGGGCAGGTCGGAAGGCCTCCTCGTAGGATTGCTCCTGGGCATGGCCAAGAGGGCGGTCGATGGGGTCATTCAGCCCGACTGCCTGCCTCTCTTCCGTGGTTACATCCAAGCCAGGGTATCCCTGGGAATGGAGCACGTGCTGTACACCGGTACGCTCGCGGCCTTCCGCGAGAGGTGGGCGCCAGAGGGATGCAGTGCATTATCACCCCGGCAACCAAATTTTAATTTGATTTAAGTTACTGTCCAAAGTTTAATTTGTTTATTTTGTTGGTTTTAGTGGCCCTTTAATCGGGGGCACTTGATTAATGTTTACAACAAAAATTGTTGTAGAGCTGTTGAGTTGGGAGTGGCTTAGCCAGTCACGTGATGTTCACAAGACTCAATAAAACCCCAACCAGTTAGGTCTAGGTCATCCACGATGAGGTATGCAGCTGTGAGCCTGATGAATGAACTAGTAATGTGAAGGGTGATCGTTAAACCTTTGCTAATAAACCAACTAGTTATTAATAGCAATGTGTTGCTATGACTGCTTAAGCAAAGAACCCATGAAGCAACTCCCTGCCGAAACCTCTCGACCTCTCTTTCCTCCTTTAAGACGCTCCTTAAAACCTACCGCTTTGACCAAGACGCACTAATTTCTCCTTAAGTGCCTCGGTGTCAAATCTTTTGTCTTATAACACTCCTGTGACGTTTGACTACGTTAAAGGTGCAATATAAATACAAATTGTTGTGAAAGGTGCTGTATTAATGCAAGTTCTTTCTTTCTTTCGATAGCGTTCTTCCACAGAGAATCTAATTTCCTGCCCCAACTCAGGGGCACTGATTCCAATTGTACCACTCCTGCCATCATCCCAGCAAACTCAGCTCAGAGCAGAGATGAAAGTTGGGACTTGTAAATCTAGGCTGACGCTCCAGTGCAGTGCTGAGGGAGCGCTGCACTGTCGGAGGTGCCGTCTTTCAGGTGAGACGTTAAACCGAGGGTCCTGTCTGCTCTCTCAGGTGGACGTAAAAGATCCCATGGCACTATTTGGAAGAAGAGCAGGGGAGTTCTCCCCAGTGTCCTGGGGCCAATATTTATCCCTCAATCAACATAACAAAAAAAACAGATTAACTGGTCATTATCACATTGCTGTTTGTGGGAGCTTGCTGTGCATAAATTGGCTGCCGCGTTTCCCACATTACAACAGTGACTACACTCCAAAAGTACTTCATTGTCTGTAATGCGCTTTGAGATGACTGGTAGGAAGAAATACCACCAATGCTGCCTCTGCAAGATCCTGCAAATCTCCTGGGAGGACAGACGCACCAACATCGGTGTTCTCGATCAGGCCAACATTCCCAGCATCGAAGCACTGACCACACTCGACCAGCTCCGTTAGGTGGGCCACATCATCTGCATGCCCGACACAAGACTCGCTAATCAAGCGCTCTACTCGGAACTCCTACACGGCAAACGAGCCAAAGGTGGGCAGAGGAAATGTTTCAAGGAACCCTCAAAGCCTCCTTGATAAAATGCAACATCCCCACTGGCACCTGGGAGTCCCTGGCCCTAGATTGCCCTAAGTGGAGGAAGAGCATCTGGGAGGGAGCTGAGCACCTCGAGTCTCGTCGCCGAGAGCGTGCAGAAAGCAAGCACAGGCAGCGGAAGGAGCGTACGGCAAACCAGACTCCCCGCCCAGCCTTTCCTTCAACCACTGTCTGTCCCACCTGTGACAGAGACTGTAATCCCCGTATTGGACGGTACAGCCACCTGAGAACTCACTTTTAGAGTGGCAGCGAGTCTTCCTCGATTTCGAGGGACTGATGATGATGAGTCGCGAAAGGCGCTGTATAAATGCATATCTTTCTTTCTTTGTTGCCAAGTTCCTCAGAAGCTTATCCAAACACTGCAATTTTAACATTCATAGCTTTGACTTCCTCTGAATACGCCTTTTCTTTATTCTCAGTCTGATTTTGTGACAGACAATTACCTTGCTGGAAAATCAATCCTTTTCTTTTCATCATTACTGTTGTATTTTCCTTGTTGTAGGTGCAAAGCAAAAAAATGATAACCGCCTGAATGCCTTGTTGGACCCTGAGGGAGACGGAAGACTTGCAAACTTTGATAATGCTTCAGTATCTTTTTGAAAAGGCATTTCATCTCATCATCACATTGCTTTGCTCTGCTGTCTTGCACCTCAGTAATGGAATTACTGCCGTTTTGCCCAAGGCAGGGAGTGACAGAGCAGAGTGCCATCAGATGTGAGGCAGGCTTTCTGCAGACAGCACGAGCAGCGGAAACGCCAAGCTTCCATTTGCAAATTGCTGCCGCTATCTCAACAGACCGTTTCATTTCAATTTTGCACACACAACTTGTCACGAAATGCTATCGCGTGATGCCTGTTGCCTTGGAATGTACAAGCTCTCGCTCTCATCTATAACAAAAAAATAGTCAATGGCTCAGCCAGTTTTCAAGTCCCTCCATGGCCTCGCACCCCACCCCCCCTCTCCTCTCTCTGTCACCTCCTGCAGCTCTACAAACCTCCAAGGTCTCTGCGCTCCTCCAATTCTGGCCTCTTGCATGCCCCCGATTTTAATTGCTCCACCATTGGCTTCTGTGTTTTCAGCTGCCGAGGCCCCAACAACACCTTGGATTCACATAGCGCCTTTAAGGTAGCGAAACATCCCAAGGTGCTTCACAGGTGTTATGTATGCAACACCTTGTAACCAGCACTCTACCGCCACCAGAGGGCGTATCTGTTGGAGTTCCAAGCCATTCCAGCATCCCTTGGGAGCACTGCATATAAGCAGGCGTCCCAAAGCTGTGCCAGCACTCTGGAGTCAGAATAAATAGACTAAGGTCACACTTACTCAAGTCGACAGTGCTCAGTCACATTGCTTTATTTGAGACATAACAACCAGGTGTATTATGAGATAAAACGGTTTGACACTGAGCCACATAAGTAGAGATTAGCACAGGTGACCAAAAGCTTGGTTGAAGAGGAATGTATTCAGGAGCGTCTTGAAAGAGGAAAGCGAGGTCGAGAGGTGGAGAGGTTTAGGCAGGGAGTTCCAGAGCTTGGGGCCTCCTTAAACCATTCCGCCTCTCATTCCTCCTTTAAGACGCTCCTTAAAACCTACCTCTTTGATCAAGCTTATGGTCATCTGTCCTAATATCTCCTTATGTGGCTCGGTGTCAAATGTTGTCTGATAACGCTCCTGTGAAGCGCCTGGGGACGTTTACAATGTTGAAAGCGCTGTATCAACGCAAGCTGTGAACACGAGGAGTCGCAGAGCCAGAAAGAGCAAGCAGGTCCCAGGGTTTCAACCCAACAGTTGGCCTCACAGCCATCGAGGAAAATTGGAGCTCCTGCTCCAGGCTATCCTGTGAGCCATGCTGGTGAATGTGAGCATGTGGGTGTCAGACACGATTGGGGTCAGCTATGCCAAGACAGCTGTGGCTCAGTGGGCAGCCCCCTTGCCTCTGAGTCAAAAGGTTGTGGGTTCATGTCCCACTCTGGGTACATGAGTACAAAAATCCAGGCTGACACTCCAGTGCAGTGCTGAGGGAGTACTGCACTGTTGGAGGTGCCGTCTTTTGGATGAGATGTTAAGCCAAGACCCCGTCTGCTCCCTCAGCTGGACGTAAACGATCCCATGGCCACTATTTTGAAGAAGAGCAGGGGAGTTATCCTCGGTGTCCTGATCAATATTTATCTCTCAACCAACATCATTGAAACAGATTCTCTGGTCACGATTGCTGTTTGTGGGAGCTTGTTGAGCGCAAATTGGCTGCCGAGATTGCAACAGTGGCTACACTTAGAAGTTGGCTGTAAAGCGCTTTGGGATGTTCCGAGGTTGTGACAGGCGCTATATAAATGCAAGTCTTCCTTTCTTATGCTGTCCTGCATGGCCAAACATTTTGGGGTAGAAATTGGGTGTGGGTGGCCGGGTAAAACGATCGGTATAGCATCGGCCGCCTATTGTACACCTGCCTGATAAACAGTTCTGTTGAAGGCAGTGGAACCGAAGCTCTAGTGGGGTGTACAACAGACTGCCGATGCCATGGCGCCCGTTGTGCTCTAACGGCCAGGTCACAATTCTACCTTCTTGTTGACCTACAACAACAACAACTTGCATTTAGTTAGCGCCTTTAATGTCGTGAAACGTCCCAAGGCGCTTCACAGGAGTGTTATAAGACACAAGATTGATACCGTCGTGTACAAAATCAGGGCAGATGACCAAAGGTTTGGTCAAAGAGGTGTGTTTTAAGCAGCGCCTTAAAGGAGGAAAGAGAGGCAGAGAGGTTTAGGGAGGGAGTTCCAGATTGGGGCCCAGGCAGCAGAAGGCACGGCCACCAATGGTGGAGCGATTATAATCAGGGATGCTCAAGAGGCCAGAATTGGAGGAATGCAGACATCTCGGGGGGTTGTGGGGCTGGAGGAGATTACAGAGATAGGGAGGGGCGAGGGCCATGGAGGGATTTGGAAATAAGGATGGGAATTTTAAAATCGAGGCGTTGCTTAACCGGGAGCCAATGTAGGTCAGCGAGCACAGGGGGTGATGGGTGAGCGGGACTTGATGCGAGTTAGGACACGAGGCAGCCGAGTTTTGGATCATCTCTAGTTTACATAGGGGAGAATGTGGGAGGCCAGCCAGGAATGTGTTGGAACAGTCAAGTCTGGAGGTAACAAAGGCACGGATGAGGGCTTCAGCAGCGGATGAGCTGAGGCAGGAGCAGAGACGGGAGACGTTACGGAGGTGGAAATAGGCGGTTTTAGTTATGCTGCGGATATGTGGTCGGAAGCTCATTTCAGGGTCAAATATGACACCAAGGTTGCGAACAGTCTGGTTCAGCCTCTGACAGATGCGAGGGAGAGGAATGGAGTCGGTGGCCAGGGAATACAATTTGTGGCGGGGACCGAAGACAATGGCTTTGGTCTTCCCAATATCTATTGAAAAAAACATTTCTGCTCATCCAGTACTGGATATAGCTCACAGAGGAAGAACAGTGATTAAATATTCTTTTAAAATAGCATACCTTGGATGGTCACAATACGGTCGGGGAAACAGAAAAAGCGAGCTTTACCGCTTATGGTTGCTTCATAAAAAAAAAAATTGTCCCCTCAACTGTCTCTTTTATTGTTATGTTTGTACAACATCTCCACAGTCACGGCTCCCGATGCAGGGCACAGTCATGTATTTATCTTAAAAATCGCGGAATGCAATTTCATGCATCAATAACATCGCATAAGAAACTGACAAGATTCCAAACACAATGCAAAAAATGCCGCAGTTCATCCTAGAACTTCAATAGGCCTGCAGTCGCTCGCATTACCTTTGATCATTTAACCCTGAAAGACTGAACATGACTCAGGGTGTTGCGGCGCACTGGTGCGTGGTGATTATTTTTCCGCTCCCCACGAACGGTAAACTATTTCAAGCAGCCGATGACAGCGGGCAAGCAGAGAGGACGAGAAGCTGATGCACGACAGCACACGCCAAATGCTGTTCATTCGTCACTTAATCGGCCAACATCTGGCGTGTGTTTCATGCACTCGAGATGCCAGTCTTTTCCGCAAGCCCATTTTAAACAGCAACAGCAATTAGACCTCAGTGAAAATTACACAGCAATACAGGAGAAGTCTTGATTTAAGCCTTGGCACGCTGAGGTGTCCTATTCAGAAAAACAGGCAATAAAAACATTCCATCACTGACATCCTCCAAGGGGAAGTACTTCCATTTGTATGGGGAGGTCATAAATATAAGACAGTCCCCAATAAATCCAATCGGGAATTCAGGAGAAACTTCTTTACCCAGAGAGTGGGCTTCTTCTGGCGTAAGGATCTATCCCTGGCCCCCTCCTATTTCTTATCTACATCTCATCTATCGCCCCTTGGCGATATCATCCGAAAACACGGCGTCAGTATCCACATGTGCGCTGATGACACCCAGCTCTACCTCAGCACCACTTCCCTCCGCCCGCCATGGTCTCTAGATTTTCAGATTGCTGCTTCGACATCCAGTACTGGGTGAGCAGAAATTTTCTCCAATTGCGAATTGGGAATTCCGAAGCTTTTGGTCCCCGCCACAAACTGCGTTCCTTAACCACTGACTCCAGCCCACTCCCGAGTATCTATCTCAGGCTAAACCAGACTGTTCGCAACCTAGGCGTCATATTTGACCCTGAAATGAGTTTCCAGTCACATATCCGAGACATAACTAAAACCGTCTATTTCCACCTCCGTAACATCGCCCGTCTCCGCCCCTGCCTCAGCTCATCTGCTCACCTCATCCATGCCTTTGTTACCTCTAGACTTGACTACTCCAACGCATTCCTGGCTGGCCTCCCACCTTGTACCCTACACAAACGTGAGGTCATCCAAAACTCTGCTGCCCGTGTCCTAACTCGCACCAAGTCTCGCTCACCCATCACCCCCTGTGCTCGCTGACTCCCGGTTAAGCAACGCCTCAATTTCAAAATTCTCATCCTTGTTTACAAATCCCTCCATGGCCTCGCCCCTCCCTATCTCTTTCAGCCTCCCACCCCATGAGATGTCTGCACTCCTCAAATTGAGAATAGACTGATGGGGCGGTAATTGGTTGGATTGGATTAGTCCAGCTTTTTGTGGACAGAACATGCCTGGGCAGTTTTGAACATTGTCAGATAAATGCCAGACTTGTAGCTGTACTGGAACAGCTTGTCTGGAGGCGCGGCTAGTTCTGGAGCACAAGTCTTCAGCACGACAGCCGGGATGTTTCGGGGGCCCATAGCCTTTGCTGTATCCAGTGTGCTCAGCCATTTCTTGATATCAAGTGGAGTGAATCGAATTGGCTGAAGACTGGCTTCTGTGATGGTGGGGACCTCGGGAGGAGGCCGATATGGATCACCCACTCCGCACTTCTAGCGGAAGATGGTTGTAAACACTTCAGCCTTTTCTTTGGCACTCGGGTGCTGGGCTCCGCCACCATTGAGAATGGGGATAGTCATGGAGCCTCCTCCTTCCATTAGTTGTTTAATGGTGTAGGGTGTTTGTTTTTTACTCTACTCTGATTTGTAGACCTCGGAACTTATAGCGGGGAAAGGACAACACATGGCACAACATTTAGGCTTAACCCAGTGTCATTTTTAGTACACAACAAAAGTCGACTAAAACTACAGGAATAGACTTCTGAGAGAAATCGACTGAAAACATACAATCACCCTTCCTGGCTGTAGCTATTGTAGGTTCGTGGTCATTGGTTCTGTGACCGTTTGGTTCTTTTTCTGGCCGTTCTCTGCAGTGCTGTTCCTTTCGTGTACGCTCCGTTCTACATGTCCTTCCGTCCGTCTGTTGGTTCTTTCGACCTGTGTCGATCTGTACACGTGTCCCTCTCCTTCTTCTGTGTGCTTCTTCTTCTGTCTGTTCCATTCCTTCTTCTGGCTTCTGCTGAGCTGCCTCTAGCTCGCATATTTATATCCAAGTTTTGACTGATCTCCCGCCACTGCGGTTTCTGATAAAGTGTTTGCATCGATGCATTGTTTTGTGGTCCCCTTGGTTGATTGACTGCAATAATGGACTTGTCTGTTTTCCCATTTGCATGCTGAGTCTGCAAGGCTCAAATTGATTTCTCATCCCTAAAACTGTGCACCTGTTGTGGTTCCTTTGTTGTCCGGTCTTTTTACAGACTTGGTGTCTCCAGTGGCTGTTTCCCCCACCCTGGTCAATCAAGTTCAGGGCCTCATGTAACAACTCCATTGATGTTATACATGAAGTCAGCTTTGGTTCCTGACCACAGAGTGTCCTTAATTGTCCAGCTTAATTCCAAAAGCTTGAATTAAATTCCAAAAGCTTGGATTAATCAATTTTTAGTTCATGGTCTCCTTCTGTGCTTTTCTGAAGATTAGTAACCTTACAATGGTTCACCGCCATTCACTACTGGATGTGGCAGGACTGCAGAACTTTGATCTGACACACCTACCCCCTCCCACCCCCACTCCATCTCCTCAACAAACCAAAATGACAACTTAGGATAAGAAGTTAAGCCCCTCTCCCTTTGCGGATAGAGAAATGGGAAAGCGATGCCATTCGATTAAAATGTTAATTACATTTGCACATTATAATTAATTGGGGCCACGTTGACCTGGATCACACGAGCTGAAGTGTAATGTTCAACACAGCTGTGGTTTGCAGCTCTGAGAAAAGCTTCAAAAATACATTGACAAAGCCACTTTTTGTGCCCATTTTGTTCTGGTATATTAAAAAAAAAATTAATGCTAATAGCTTTTGACAGTGCTAATTGCTGGCAGCTAAACAGCACAAATAGGTGAGAGGAGAACAACTGGATCTTTGGGGCCCTAGAAAGATGTAGAATACTGGTCACACCAAGAGTGGTTGAGCTGCAGGAATGGTGATATTGGTATTTACAGATAGCCATGTATATAGTTGGTGAGAATGCAATTGCACTGTTGTCTGGGACCTGCTTAAATTGATACAGTGCACATGTGGAACTGTGCACTTAAAATGAAATTGTTTATGAAAGAAAACCCTTTCTCGCAAAACCATGACTCAGAGTACAGGTGTCAGCTGTGGCTCAGTGGGTAGCACGCTCATCTCACAGTTAGAAGGTTGTGGGTTCAAGTCCCACTCCATAAACCAGGACACAAAAATCTAGGATGACGCTCCAGTGCAATGCTGAAGGAGTGCGGCACTGTCAGAGGTGCTGTCCTTCGAATGAAATGTTAAACCGAGGCCCTGTGTGCTCTCTCAGGTGGACTTAAAAGATCCCATGGCACTATTTTGAAGAAAAGCGGGGGAATTATCCCCAGTTTAATGGCCAATATTTATCCCTCAATCAACATCACTAAAACAGATTATCCGGTCATTATCACATTCCTCTTTGTGGGAGCTTGCTGTGTGCAAATTGGCTGCCACGTTTCCCACATTATAACAGTGACTACACTCCAAAAAGTATTTCATTGGCTGTAAAGCGCTTTGGGATGTCCGGGGGGGTCGTGAAAAGGTGCTGCAGGTACAATGTCCCGAATTCGGAATTGTCCGCAAACCAGACATTCTGCGCGTTGCGTAAGGAGTTGTCCGGAATCCGGAAAAACCCAAAAATTGTCCCCGAGGTTGCTGGATTCGGGATGTTGTACCTGTTTTCTTTTTTTTCCTATTGTGTTACCTGGGGGGGCGGGGGCGGAACGGGAGGGGGGTGCTGGGGCTGGGCGGGGGGGGGGGCGCGGTGGGGGAGCAGTGGGAATCTTGAAGCAACATTGGCACATTTTTAAAAATTAATTCTCATGATGTGCGTGTCGCTGGCAAGGCCGGAATTTATTGCCCATCCTGAGTTATCCTGAGAAGGTGGTGATGCAACTGAGTGGCTTGTGAGGTCACTTCAGATGGGCAGTCAACCATGTTGGTGTGGGACTCGAGTCAAGTAGAGGCCAGCCCGGATAAGGACATTAGTGAACCAGTTGGGTTTTTACAACACTCCGCAGAGAGCAAAATTCACCCTGTTTTTGGGCTCATTCAAAAGGAAATTTAATTTAGGACTATCTACCGAAAAGCTTGGAACTCTAAAGTGCTTATGAAAGAAACTACGAACTTTAATAGAATTATGAACTTTTACAAGACAAATTCAAGCCTGTGGGCGGACCTCGGGAACAAAAGAGGCCCCCTTGATTATTGGAACTGTCTGGGTGTGAGAACTGTGATAACCTGTCTGGAAGAATGAGTATTTAAAAATCTTCCTCCACAAGAGACATTACCATCACAAAATCACCCAGAGGTGGCTCCCCATTAACATGGGTCCGGACAAACCATTTCAGCATATACATCACAAAGAGGCCCAACCCAGCCTGTATGTGAAAGACTAAGTACAAAAGGACATTGCAATTACCAAACTAATATTTCCATCAGGAAACAGTTTTCGAACATCAACCCACCCAAGACATATCAACTTTAACGAGTCCGACAAAATATTACAAAGAAGAACCAAGCCCGCCAAAATTAAACAAAGGATTGTGAACAGATTGGGCGGCAAGATTAGAACACTGAAATCATATAACTGGCCACTGTTTTCAACAGAGGTTAGAGATGAAGAGGAGAGAGAGGGGAGAGAGAGAGAGAGAGTGAGAGGTGGTTGCTACTACCTCAGCAAGATAAGGAGAGAAACCAACACGACAGTTGTAGAACCAATTCTCCAGCCTCGAAGTCTTTGAAGTCCTGTAGGAAGGAAGAACATCACCATCTACCATTACCTATCAAAAGGATTGGTAAGCATAAGTCGCTGCCTGCCCTGGAGTCTAACCTAGCTAGAATTAGGTATTGGAAGGTGGGAGGTATAATTTTACTGCAACCCCCTTTGAATGTGTAGTGTATGGTACTTTATTCGAGTGATTAGAAGTTTGACCTTGTACCTTTTCCTTATACTGTTCTTTCTTAGAGTGATTGTAAGTTTTGCCTTGTATTTTCTTACTAGAGTAATAAGCCTGTATTACCCTGACTGTAATAAAACCAAAGTTCTTTGCACCAAACCAGTGTCCTCTGCACTTTTGTCACACCCCCCCAAATAAATCCAGAGTACAGAATTCAAGGGAGGGGGAGCGATTCGAAACCGCTCAAGTTGGTCAGAAGGGAACCTGAACCCCTGATAGAGACAAACACACCGCACAACCCCCTCTTACAAAATGGCGACCGCGGCAGGACTCTGGTACACGGGGTGTGATGTAGAGAGTGCTGGCTTGGGGCAAAGAACCAAAATGGAAGAGAGGATTTCCTCCTATGTGCATAAGAAAGTGAATGTAACTAAGGAATGGGTGCTTACTCTATTGCGTGCTGAGCGTCCGGCTGACGCTGCAGCCCAGTAGACAGCAAGTAAAGATCACTAAGAAGCAGTGGAGAAAGCAATTTGGTTGGTCTGTCCACAGCGACAGGTCCAACTGCGAGACAGAATGAATGAAACATTACAGGCAGCGTTATGGGAATGCACAGAGAACTATCAGGAAAGGGTTATGTCAGAAGAACGATTATCAGGAGAACTCCATAAGCTAAAACAGGAAAGGACCCAAATAATGGACTATAACAGTCAGGACTATTTTCAATGTCAGGTTACCGAGGCCAAAAGTAATGAAACGTCACTGAGGGAGAAAAGCACTTGCCTCACCCTACAAGTAAAAGAGCTCCAGGAAAGATTAAAAGATGTGCAAGCAGCGTATAAAGTAGCAAGCACTAATGGGTTTGAATCAAGAGACCACAGTCCCTGCCAGCAACAAATTAAAAGTTTATACCTTGCTCTGTCCAAGTCAACATGGTATGCTTAATAAGCCCGGGTATGCCCCAGGTAAACCTGGAAGAGAAGGAAGAAACTACCTGGCCACTACCTGTGGCACCGGTGACTACACCGGCTCAGAACCAGGAGGGGCGAACGAGTTGCGGGGCGGACAGGGATAGTGAACCACCACCACCTGCGGCACCGAGTTTCAGCTCGGCTTGGCCGCAGGGAAGAGAGCGAGGCGAGCCAGAACAGGGAGAGCCAGAACCAGGGCCAATGTGCCCGGTCCGGCAACAGAGGTTTGGTCCGCCCACCCTTAATGGAGGTCCCGGGCCCCTGGAAAGTCAGTTTGTGGTCCCCCACACTCCCCACCAGCTTAGGGCTATGATAAGCCACCTGGGATAGCTAACTCCAAAGGGAGAACCCTCAGTTCACTTTGTGGAAGTGGAACGGGCAGGGGATATTAATGGGTGCAATGATGCAGAAATGGCAAAGATGCTTCTCCTATCTCTAGACAGAAAACTGTACCAGTGCCTCTCTACTGAGAGCAAAAGAGGACAGAAAACACTTGCTGCCGTCCAAAAGGACATTTTCGAAACTATGGGCCGCAACGACGGGAGTCCCTTCTCTCGAGTAGAGACAACGGTGCAGCTCACAGGAGAAACCCCACAGGCTTTCGCAGACTGACTGTGGCCGGTGTACAAAAGCGCCTGCAGTGGGGACATAGACAGGGATCACTTAAGCCCGGATGAGTTAGCACACTGGCTCCGAAGCTAACAGTTTACCCCGAATAAGAACTAAGGCTGAGGCCTGGTTCGACCCCAGAGATCACCAAGCCACAGAACAGGGAGTGCTTAGGCAACTGACCCTAGCTTACAGAAACGGCAGAGGGACAGAAGAGCCCCCACAAAAGGGAAGGGTTCACGAAATCCGAGCTAGCCAAGATAAGAGGGAATGGCGCCATGAGGGGGGCAACTCCTCCGATACAAAACGTACCTGCTTTGGGTGCGGAAAGAGTGGACACTGGAGAAGGGATTGTAAAAATCCTTGAAAGAATAGCGCAGGAAAGAATTCTCCAGCCCCTGCCCAAAAGAGCGAGACAGATAAGCCAGTCCCTCCCCACTCGTTTAATACCTTTTTAACTGCGCTCCGAGCCATGTTAGTTGGCCCTGGCAAGGTAGCCACTGCCACCGGTACCGAAATCCCATCTGCCCCCTCCCAACCAAAACCGTGACTAGGACAGGCACAGCCTGGCCACATGTGTGCCCTCGAGTATGATGCATGGGGGAGACCGACTGTTGCGATGGAAGTGGAAAAGGTGAAAGGGACTTACCTGCTGGACACTGGTGCCTCTGTCTAACGGGGTCCCCTACAGCTTGGTGGGTTTCACAGGCACTGAACAAGCTGGCTCATTCTCCGTTCCGCTCTCCATTAATTTAGGTACACTCCACACTAAGTGAACTTGTGTCCTGATGAAGTGGGAGCAGGAAGGGAGAGGGATCCTGGGGGCTGACTTCATCCTAGGCCACGGGATCCTAGTGGATTTCAGAAAGCACTGTCTTTGGGGGTCAGTCTGTACGGGACAAGAGAGTGAGGTGATGGTTATCCAGGGAAAACAGGGAAAAGGGACGGTGTGCACTATGAAACCAAAGGAGGGTTATGACCTTGAATCACTGGTCAATAACAGCCCTGTAGAACATCAAGAGTATGTGAGGAAAAATCTTGCAGCTTTTGCCACTCACAAACATGACTGTGAGAGAATAAACAGGGTCGAGGTTAGCATAAATGGAGACCCCATGACCCGACCACAGAAACAGTACAACTTCCCCAGGGAGGCGGAGGCAGACATAGAAACAGCCTTGGGTTCGCTGGTTAAACAGGGCATATTGAGACCAATAGCTACCCATGTGAACTCTCCATTGTGGCCGGTTAAGAAACTGGACAGCTCCTGGAGAGCCACGGTGAACTATCGAGTACTCAACCGTAACATCCCCGACTGTGCACCCACCGTTGCTGCTGTCCCCGACCTTATTGGAAGTATCCCAGCCTCCGCGACCACCTTCACGGTGCTGGATATTTCCAACGGTTTCTGGTCCATACCTTTAAGAAGGGAAGATCAGTACAAGTTTGTTTTTACCTTTAAAGGGCAGCAATACACTTGGAACTGTCTCCCTCAGGGCTTCCACAACAGCCCCAGTATTTTCCATCAGTGTATGGCCAACTGTTTAAAGAGTTTCAGCAGACCCCAGCAGCTAGTACAGTATGTAGATGACCTGCTCCTGTTCACCGATGAGGGGAAGGAGCATGGCCCACTGCTGGCTGAGCTACTGAAGCTGCTGAAAGAAGAAGGATTTAAAGTAAACCCCAAGAAGACACAGATCGGCCTGAAGGAAATAAAATTCCTGGGACTGGCTGTGCACGCTGGGGAAAGAGCCATAGAAGGGAAGCAGTGCAGAAGTTACCCACCCCCAACACAGTAACAGGAGTAAGATATTTTCTCGGGCTAACCGGGTACTGCAGAGATTTCATCGAGGATTATGCAGCCACTGCAGCCCCTCTACTTCGACTCCTACACAAGGGAGTTGAGTGGGAATGGGACAAATGCGACAGCATTTATCTAACTCCAGAAAGACCTGCAGACCGCGCCAGCTCTAGGGGCCATCGATGGGTTAAAGAGTTTTTCCTGGGGGTAGCAGCCAGTGGGGACAGCCTGAGCGCAGTACTGCTCCAAGAGCGGCACGGCCGGCTGAGGCCAGTGGTCTACTCCTCCAGGATACTCACGGATGTGGAGAAGGGATACTCCAACTGTGAGCGGCACCTCCTAGCCACTCACTGGGCTGTGAAAAGATCACTGATCTTCACAGGGGGGTCCCCTATCACACTCCTTACCCACCATACGCCCATCCAAATGCTCCTGGATGGGAGAATCAAGGACGGGACAGTGAGCAGTGCTCGCATTGCTCACTGGACCCTGCTCCTCTCCCAAATGGACCTAAGGGTAAAGGGTCTCTGCGAGCCAAGACTCGCAGCCAACATGATCTATCCAGGGACAGCCCACCGGTGTTCTGTAGAAGGGGTATGGGAAATTAACATAGGCTTTTGAGCTGGGTTACACCCCTCAGGCCGAGAGATCTATGTGGACGGTTCAAGCACAGTATCTGCGGGTGAACGACACACAGGCTGCGGAGTTTATGACCCCGAGGCAGGCATTGCCCTGGCGATTAAACTCCCCAGTACTATGAGTGCCCAGCACGCTGAACTGTCTGCGGTGGTGTATGTAGTCACACACCCTGAATAATTCCCTACCCCATACACGATTTGCTCGGACAGTATGTTCACATGCAATTCGTGTACGGAGTACCTGGCTATTTGGTCCCGCCGTGGATACACATCCGCAGACGGGAGACCCCTGGCAATTAAGCCCCTACTAGAAAAGATCATGAAAGCCGTAGGGGAGGAAGGGAATATCTACATACATAAGGTGAAGGCACATTCCACCACAGAACCCCGTAGCGAGGGAAACCAGCAGGCTAACATTTTAGCCAAGCATGGGGCCCGCACGGGCAAGCTCTGGGATCCGTACAACCCAGGACCCATCGCAGCAGTCAGGGGCAGGATAGGGACGGCGGGGAAGGCAGGGATAGCTTTGCCCCCGGACCTAAAAACGGTTCAGACCCAAGAACCCATCCTCAAAACTGTCCTGAACACGCTAGCTAAAGGGGAAAGGGTAGACGGCCCGTACGGCACCGCAGCAATTGCCATTAAAGAAGGCATGCTGTTCAGTGGGGAGCAATGGGTAGTACCGCAACAACACTGAAGAGAATTCCTCCAGCTGGCCCACGAGGGTCCAGGAGCAGGACACCCCGGACCTGAGAGCACTTGGCAACGAGTGGAACAGGCAGGGTGGTGGCCAGGACTCAGGGAAGACGTCCGCGAGTTCTTCGCTAGCAGTCTGGTGCGCGCGTCCAACAACCCTGATCCCCAGAAAAGAAAGGTGTCCATGGGACATATCAGGAGGGTAGAGGGACCCTGTTAGTCGATGCAAATCGATTACATCGGGCCCCTACCCACTGCCCAGGGAGGTTACAAGTACTGCCTAGTATTAGTGGATGTATTCACCAAATGGATGGAAGCCTTCCCATGCCGAACAGCCACTGCCCTGGGAACAGCTAGGATTATGGTCAGAGAAGTGTTCTCTCGATGGGGACTACCACAATACGTGGAGTCCGACCAAGGAGTCACTTTACCGGGCAGGTGATGCAGGAGACCCTTAAGGTGCTCGGCATCAAAGAGAGATGGCATGTCGCCCACAACCCACAGTCATCCAGGCCTGTGGAGCGTTTAATCCGCACCATCAAAGAAAGGCTGCGCAAAGAGACAGGGGCCTCACCCAAAGGGTGGGTAGAGGTCCTAGCACTGGTGCTCATGGGGATCCGGGCCAGCCAGTCAAAGAGCACGGGGTACGAGCTCATGACCGGCAGAGCCATGTGAACCCCCACCCATGTGTTAGCCTCGGTACTCACGGAAGGTCAGCTTAGGAAAGCGAACCGGGACAGCTTTGTCAGGAATCTGTTTGAACACCTTAAACAGATTCACTGGCAGGCTGCTAACAACATGGGAAAACAGCATCGGAGCAACCGACTGCTGCTAGAACCCCGCAAACACCATGAATGGGAGATAGGGAACCAGATCATGGTACGGAACTACGCTAGAGTAGGGGTCTTTGAGGACTGTACATGGGACCGTACCACATTGTCGACAAGGCAAGCCCCAGGGTCTATGCCATAAAATTGCCCCGCCGTACAAAATGGTTCCACGTAAATCAGTGCAAACGTTTCAACCCAGGGGCAGCAGCTAAACGCAAGGGACAGCCTAAAACTGTAACCCGCACTAAAGACAGGGACCCCCAGCCAGCAGCCCCCGACTGGAAATCCCACAGGGGACGTGGCAGACCCACAGACTGTACCTCGAGGAGCGGTGAACTGTGTTACTGGAGGAGCTGTCCCACCAATCATTTGGGACTCGGACACACCCCCAGCAGCCAGAGCCTTAAGAAGGACTCCCCGCACACCACGGCCAAAGACACCGTGGTCACCAGCGCTCCAATTTGAATGGTTCAGCCCCGGGAAAGGGACCAGCCGCAAAAGGGCACCAAAAGTCAGAGACCAGCCCGCGAGCAGGGACACCCAGCCGGTAGCCTCGGGAAACAAGGGACCTCCAGAAGAGATAGCGGTGGACCAGCCACCAAGTGAGAGTCCCCAGCCCGTAGCCCTCGACCAGGCAGATCCCCCAGGGGAAGAAAGGAACCAGGCAACCAACCCCAAAGGAGCGGTGTGCTGCAGCACTGGAGGGGACGTTCCCCCGATAATGGGGGACTCAAACCCACGTCCAGTTAGGGTACTTAGGGTTAGATGGTGCAGACCGATCTATCACCTACCTCGCTGGACACCCAGTGGGGGAAGAAAAAGAGAAGGCAGGAATTAACCTGGCCACCCGGAGACGGGTGGCAGATGTACATATATAGCGATGTGAATTTAAGATGTTTAGCAATATAAATTTAAGTATGTTTAGTGAATAAGTTTAGAACAGTATAAGATTTATCTGTGTAATGATTAAGTATACATGTATTAGTTAACTGGGATAAGGAAAAGAATCTACCTGTGCAGCTGTTAAAAGAAGCACAGGCCGGGTAACACCCGGGAGTAAGAAGAATCTACCGGTATGGCTATTAAGGAAGCACCGGTAAGATAACAAGCAGAACGACTGTGAGATAAAAGAAAAAGGTGACATCAGTCCATAAGGAACTGAATAAGACAGCCAGTCAGTTATAGACTATGAGCCTAAATTGGAACTCGGTCACCTTTGCCAAGCCAGAGAGCTTTCTCAGGGCAAGACAATCTGTTTTATGTGCCTCTACAAGGAAGAGAGCAGAATGAGAAGGATCCTGTTCCTGCTCGCCCTGATAAGGGATGAGCAGCGGCGACCGAGGAGACGTGGAAGAATCCCTCATTTACGGGTGTTCAGGAGGGAGAGCACCGATTGTAACCGCCGGGGGTGGCCCCCGAGACGTGGAAGAACTCGCCGTTTACGCCCACGAGGGAAGATGGCCAGAGTGGCTGGGATCTAATTCTACCCGCTACTCCAGCCAGGAAGGCTTTACCTACGGGGAGGCCTCAGTTCCATGCCCCCGGATACAGATCATCGCTGCCCGAGTCAGTGTTACAGAGGGAAAACGTGCATGTTTGACTTGCAAAGGAAAGATTCCCCTGGGAAGATGGTGGTGGCTCAGAAAACTCAGCAAGGACGCATGGGACCAGGAATCGGACTGGGAAAGACTCGGTAATGATACGTACCGCACCATCACGGGGACACGGAGAGGAGTAAAAGTGTGTTGGGACAAATGGTGGGAATCCGAACAAGGAATTTATATTTGCATGTGGGGATCAGAGAGTATTTGTCCCGCAGGCATATCGATCGCCTTCGCCAGGCAATGGCAAGATGAAGGGGAAGGGGTGGGGTGGGATTCTAGCCTACACAGGTGCGTGGTCCCACACTCCCCACTCCCAATTAACGCCACCGAACTAAGAGCACACATTAAGAAATCCCTGCCCACAACCCCGCCAATACGCACAGTAATAGAAAGGTGTCCTACCACCACCAAAGGACTTGGAAACGGATTAGTATTGGTATCGACCGAACAGGTGTTATATCAGGGGGTACATTATGCAGCAGCTTCAGTAATATTAAACCTTACCGAGGTACACCTACCTGATGGTGTCCGAAGGAAACAGAGCTACTATACCAGGCCCTACTTAGAGACATGTTCAAGAAATTTTATGAGTTAGACTTTGGAAATGTAGACAAAGCAGACCTATACACCCTAAATGCTAGGGACGCCATGGGCTCAGGGAGACCTAGAAGGGAAATCATAAATGACGTTTTCACTACCTACAATACAGCATCCTCTGTAATAAATAGTCTAAATGACATCGAACTGCAAACACAGATAAACAGTTTAAAGACCCAATTGAGAAAAATCCTGAAACAGGAGAACACAATAGTAGGATCAGAACTACACGAGGACCAGGCTATGACTTTCCATTTAGAAGAAATAGTGGCTGAGCTGGAAAAACATGCACAGACAGTGAATGCACTCATAAGGGAGGATAGAAACACTTCGGACCAGGCTGCACAGAACGAGGTGTGCGTACTGTATGGGGCATGGTTGTTGGGCGAGGGCCGCAACAACCTGGAGGATTTAAAACAAGGTGTAGTCCCCTCTTGGATCAGGAACAAGCACCTCGCAGCCCTCCATCCGTATAGCAATTCACTAAGCCCGTGCCAGCATCGCCTAGCCTCTGAAGCCTACCCTGTCCCAGTAGACTGTGGGAAATCTAACTACACCATTATGGGAATAGTACTAAGGATGCCGGTCATGGGTGGGACACCCGACCCGCACGGGTAGACCGGGTGGAGAACATTGGAGTTATTCAGGGAGGTGCACACATTCATTTCGCAGCGGTCCCACCCTATGTTATAAAGTGGGAACACGTTGTAACGGGTACTGACCTCTCCGGGTGCCGGAGCCGGGGTGCACACATAATACTGTGTCCCCAGTACTTGAGTGCCCATTCAAAGTCACAGTGTGGGTTTAAAGCTGCTGGTGCACAGCCTATTAACTGCACCATGGAGGTAATGACACAAGACCAGGTCCCTCCACAGGTAGCATACATAGGGGGTGGGACATATTGTGTCACCACCAGTGCACCCCACTACCAACATGGACACTTCTGGTGTCCGGTAAGTGACAGCAGTTTTTGCTTCAAACCTGAGGCATCAGTTCAAGTGGCCCAGGAACAGATTGTCCCCCTTCCTGAACCCTCCACTGTCCACCTCACTGTGAAGGAAAACATTACAAACCTGCAGGATTATGTTGTACATTTTGGCTATGCAATTCCCCCTCTACCCGAACATCTTATCGCCCTGCTAAAAGCTGTAATTATCTCACAAAAACACTTTTATACTCTAGAACAGAAAATAATTGAGATAGGGAAAAAGATTCTTGAGATCACCATTCCACCTCGGTGCGACCTTTTCAGAAATATAGAGGTCCCAGTCTGGATCCGAATTGCATCCCACACTTTAGTTATCTGTCAACTCGCGATTATTCTTTACTTATAGTGTCTCGTTTGCTGAGTGAAATGCAGAGACCGTCAGGTCAGGCACAAAAGGGTGCTGTATGCTCCTTGGCCGAACTTGGGAATCGCGCAGGGAGGGTTGACACCATACTACCATGTTTAATTTGTGTTTGACTTTACCTGCTGTAAACCACAACATCGCGAGTGTTGTAAGAGTGTTACTTGAATGTTTTGACTATGTACCTTTATTTTACTGAACTTAAAACATGTTTGACTATGGACCTTTTATGCGATTTGAGAATGTGTTACTATGTGTTTTTATTTTACTTTACTTAAAGTTGTGTTTGACTGTATACCGTCATTTCACTGTGAAAACTGAGTAAAAGAGGAACATTATACCCCCTCTATGCTATTGTAATAACTGTATTCGCCTGTATATTGCATTGCATTTCAATGGGGGATGCAGGGTAATGTTTAGCTAGTATAAATGCAGAGAAGGTTGACTCTCGGGAGCAGGAATTTTGCTTACCTTGTTTGACACTCAAGGAGTGTTGAGTGTCAACAGGGGGGACTGCAGAGAGCAAAATTCACCAGAACCCCCCCCGCCTGTGTTGGGCTCATTCGAAAGGAAATTTAATTTGGGACTATCTACCAAAAAGTTTAGAACTCTAAAGTGCTTATGGAAGAAACTACAAACTTTAATAGAATTATGAACTTTTACAAGACAAATTCAAGCCTGTGGGCGGACCTAGGGAACAAAAGAAGCCCACTTGATTGTTGGAACTGTCTGGGTGTGAGGACTGTGTTAACCTGTCTGGAAGAATGAGTATTTGAAAATCTTCCTCCACAAGAGACATTACCATCACAAAATCACCCAGAGATGGCTCCCCATCAACATGGATCCGGAAAACCATTTCAGCATATACATCACAAAGAGGCCCAATCCCACCTGTATGCGAAAGACTGAGCATAAAAGGACATTGCAATTACCAATTACTAATATTTTCATCAGGAAACAGTTTTCAAACATCAACCCACCCAAGACATATCAACTTTAACGAACCCGACAAAATATTACAAAGAAGAACCAAGCCCGCCAAAATTATACAAAGGCTTGTGAACAGATTGGGCACCAAGATTAGAACACTGAAATCGTATAACTGGCCACTATTTTCAACAGAGGTTAGAGACGAAGAGGAGAGAGAGAGAGAGAGAGAGAGAGAGAGAGAGTGAGAGGGGAGAGAGGTGGTTGCTACTACCTCATCAAGACAAGGAGAGAAACCAACATGACAGTTGTAAAACTAATTCTCCAGCCTCGAAGTCTTGAAGTCCTAAAGGAAGGAAGAATATCACCATCTACCATTAACTATCAAAAGGATTGGTAAGCATAGGTCCCTGCCTGCCCTGGAGTCTAACCTAGCTAGAATTAGGTATTGGGAGGTGAGAGGTTTAATTTTACTGCAACCCTCTTTGAATGTGTAGTGTATGGTACTTTATTAGAGTGATTATAAGTTTGACCTTGTACCTTTTTCCTTGTACTGTCCTTTATTAGAGTGATTGTAAGTTTTGCCTTGTGTTTTCTGACTAGAGTAATAAGCCTGTATTACCCTGACTGTAATAAAACCAAAGTTCTTTGCACCAAACCAGCATTCTCTGCACTTTTGTCACACCCCCCCAAATAAATCCAGAGTACAGAACTCAAGGGAGGGGGAGCGATTCGAAACCGCTCAAGTTGGTCAGAAGGGAACCTGAGCCCCTCATAGAGAGCACACGCCATCCCCTCCACCTCTTACAGCTCCGATAATTTCATGCTCACTTTTTTTCTTCAATCTGAATTCGAAATGGCCGTAGCCTGCAACTATTTTAGTTGAAAGCTTCAATCAAGTGCCCCCTTATTAAAGGGCACTAAAACCGACAAATTAACAAATTAAATATTTTGACCATCAACTTAAATCAAATTCAAATTTGGTTGCCGGGGGTGATGATGCACTTCAGTCCCTCCGGCGCCCACCTCTCGCGGAAGGCCGCGAGCGTACCGGTGGACACCGCGTGCTCCATCTCCAGGGACACCCTGGCTCGGATGTAACGGCGGAAGAGAGGCAGGCAGTCAGGCTGAACGACCCCCTCGACCATACTTAAAAAAGAAAGCTCGGCATTTCCTGCTGGCTTCTTCTGAGCCGGAGCTTGGAATTTATCAGCAGCTGCATTTCACACCATCAGCTCGGGTTGACTTTAGGATGCCTGAATTTGAAGCAATTACACTTGCTGGCCTTAAAGGGACAGGCCATTTAAACATAGCTGCACCTTACCAGCAGATGACTGCTGAGTGTGTGGTACGCAGCAGCATTACTGCCATTATAAAACAGGGTATCCTTCGTATGAGCAACAACAACAACATGTGTTTATATAGCGCCTTTAACGTAGTGAAACGTCCCAAAGCACTTCACAGCAGTGTCATGGGATAAAAAATTTGACACCGAGCCAAATAAGTGGAAATTAGGGCAGGTGACTAAAAGCTTGGTCAAAGACGTGAATTTTAAGGAGCATCTTGAAGGATGAAAGAGAGGTGGAGAGGTTTAGGCAGGGAGTTCCAGAGCTTGGGGCCCAGGCAGCTGAATGCACGGCCACTAATGGTTGACACACCATTGGAGATCTGATAAAAACGATAAAGAAGTTAAACTCTGATTTAACAGAACTAAACTAACAATATCTCTTTGACTGCATCCAGCTTTATAGGCAGTGCACAACTATTCTCGAAGATATCAGGCATGAGAATCATGGTGGCAGTTGTCTGGACTCGAAAATATGTAGTCGCGGGTGTGCCTGACTCCACAAACAAGCAAAGGGGTTATTTAAAGTAAAAGTTTTAGATGGAGGGCAGACTGTCAGGGCAGTGAGAGACGTTGGTGTGGGGAAAGTTTGAAGTGTTTGGTGTTTGATGAATCGAACGAATATAGTGTGCAGAAGTGCTGAATGGTTGATTGACCTGAATTGGTGATGAGATCACAAAGGGGTGATACAAGTTCGGAGCCAGGGGCCCAGGGGCAACACGGGCCCAGCCCACACTGCGATATGTGTGCGCACTAGGTCCGTGCAGCAGAGCTGGTCTCCAGTCGTCTTGGGTAACCCTTGCCACTGGACAAAGACCTAGCTCTGTCAAGCCCGTGTGGTGGCTGATGTGCAACGGCCACCGCACGTTAAAAAAATCCACGCACAGGCATCTTCCACCCTTCAGGATGTAGTTCAGGACCTGGAATATTAGGTCCTTCATTGAAACACCTGTGAACTCATCCTTTTTTGGCGTGGAAGCAAGTCATCCTCGTTTCGAGGGACTGTCTATGATGATGACCTTGAGACAGGAGACACTTGAACACAGCAGTTTACACTGTACTCTGATTAATCTTATTAAGGGAACTTGCAAATGTTGGAAGCAGCAAACTGATATTTGTGCCACTATGCAGTGGATAAATATGCCGGGAAATTCAGCTTCGAAATATTGGGCCTGAAATTCCAGCCTCCCACGACTTACTTACACATGTTCAAGTGTGAGCAATTGAGCTCAGTCACTTTGTTCAGCCAGGGACGAGATGGGAAAACTCTGATCTGATTGGACATGACACAATTACTGTATTGCATCAATTATTTTGAGGAAAAATTGCAGGTCACACTGGACACGTTTAATGTGAAGGGGAGGTTATCTCTTGCCAAGTTGAGCTACTAATGGCCTTTGTCTGGGAATACTTAGTGCTATTGATTGGAACATCTTTCACCCTCCGCATCTGTCATTTTAGTCAGCGCCACCGAAATTTACAGCCTTAAAAGTTTTCAATATAATTACAATTTATGCAGCTAAGCAATCATGTTCCACTTTGGCAAGCTAAGTATTCATTTTATGTTAAATGACTCCATTGATATTCTGTCTCTGACAATGCAAAGGACATGAGATTTCCTTGCGCCCGACAATGTACAGGTTTTTTTTTAAAAACCACGGTTGGTTTCACTTGCCGCAACCTCTTGATTTATTTCATCTTCTCTCCTACTCCTTTAAACATTGGTGGGCCTTGACCCTACAATATATATTAAAAAAAGAAATAAGCCAGTTTGGACAAAAGCTACCTTTGACAGTGCAGTGCTCCCTCAGCACTGCACTGGGAGTACCAGCAAAGATTTATGCACTCAAGTCTCTGGAGTGGGGCTTGAACACACAACCTTTTGACACAGATGTTAGTGTGCTGCCCACTGCGCCACAGCTGACACAGTAAAGTCCAGGGCGAAGATCAGCCATGATCTTATTGAATGGCGGAGCAGGCTTGAGGGGCCAAATGGCCGATTCCTGCCCTTAGGTTCACCAGACTGATTCACTAAATATATTCAAAAAGGAGTTAGATGTCGTTCTTACTACTAGGGGGATTAAGGGGTATGGCGAGAAAGCAGGAATGGGGTACTGAAGTTGCATGTTCAGCCATGAACTCATTGAATGGCGGTGCAGGCTCGAAGGGCCGAATGGCCTACTCCTGCACCTATTTTCTATGTTTCTATGTTTCTATTCTCATGTCCTTCCAGTTGTGTGCCACAGCTTTACCGTTTCCTCAAATCTCCTGCCGAATTTATGGCAGATGATCAAGACAACCTCTTCGGAAATGAACCCTCTTTCGTGCCTCCCGAGACTGCAACACGTTGCCAGCACGGTGGATAACAGGCGCTGCACCTTTTTAATTAAATTTCTTTCTCCAGTACTGGAGGTTCTCGTTGTCATGGCGAGTGGTCTCGATATTGGACAATGATCAGCTCTTTCTCGTTATCCATCTAGACATTGGCACCAAATATTTCCGTTGGGGTGGGAAATCCATTATCACCCCGTTTTGGGGCGGTAACATTTGAGAGGCAGGAAACCGAGCACCAGGCACTAAAGTTCCCCCCTGCCCTCAACATCCAGCGGACCAGCAAACAGAAGGTGAAACATCTCACCCGCTGGCTGGTCACCTCCAACCATTCCGCACTCTCAGTACTCAACCGGGGTTTAGGCCTGGATTATTGGACGTAATTTTCTGACTTGGCTTTGCTGATGGTGAGCTAAACCCACCGGAAGTCTACGGCCGAAAACCGGCTGTATCCTGCCCGTGATTTTCCAACCACTGAAATTTGAAAAGTCAGAAAATGACTCCTTACCCGCTCTCATCTGAAGGGACGTACTCTCAGAATAAGGGGCCGCCCCTTTAAAACTGAGATGTGGAGAAATTTCTTCTCTCAGAGGTTTGTAAATCTTTGGAATTCGCTGCTTCAGAGAGCTGTGGGGGTTGGGTCATTGAATATATTTAGGGTGGAGATAGCAGATTTTTGAGCAATAAGGGAGTCAAGGGTTATGGGGAGTGCGCAGGGAAGTGGAACTGAGTCCATGATCAGATCACATGATCTTTCTAAATGGCGGAGCAGGGGCCGAATAGCCTAATCCTGCTCCTATTTCTTATGGCCTTATGTGGAAGGGGAGCGAGAGAACCACAATTGTTGACTTGGAGCAAGAGAGAAACGAAAGAAAGAAAGGGAGACTTGCATTTCTATAGCGCCTTTCACAACCACCGGTCATCCCAAAAGCAATTAAAAACTTTTGGAGTGTAGTCACTGTTGTAATGTGGGGAACGCGGCAGCCAATTTGCACACAGCAAGCTCCACAAACAGCAATGTGATAATGACCAGATCATCTGTTTTTTTGTTATATTGATTGAGGGCTAAATATTGGCCCCAGGACACCGGGGATAACTCCCCTGCTCTTCTTAGAAATAGTGCCATGGGATCTTTTACGTCTGCCTGAGAGGACAGACGGGGCCTCGGTTTAACGTCTCATCCGAAAGACGGAGTGCTGTCTACTGAGTCAAACGGTGCATTTAACTTGAAATTGTACATTTTTTCACCAAAAGTCGCATTTATGTAGTTTGGGGTGAAAAAACTAAAATCGAAATCAGCTGGAAAAATGTAATGTGAAGCCAATTGGAGATATGTAAAACATGAACTTCACAACACAGAAGGTCAGGCATTCAGGGGAGCTAGAGATGAGAATATAACTATTATTGTAAATATCAATAAATGTCAGTGGGAAACAGAAATCCCAAACAAAATTGCCGGGTGTGATGGGTAGATTTTATTAGAACTGTCAACTTGATGTAATTGGTATTCAGACCGTAACACTTGTCCGAGAGATTTGTGGTAAACAAACAGTATTGTTGAAGTCGCCTGTATCGTTCATTGATCATCAGTGATGGGAGCGATTGCTGCTGTACTACATCACATTAGAGTCTGAAATTATTACCTTCCTATTGCTGGTCTGGGAGTTTGGATTTGTTCCAGAATTTTTGTTCCCATTTTTATTTCCCACTTTATGTAAACGCAAAGAAGCCCTGTCACGGGATTGCATCTTAACCCACTCATTGTCGCGCCTTCCTTAAGCAGGTATGGTTTTGTTGCCACCTTTTAAGAATTTAAGAACATAAAAAGTTGGAGCAGGAGTCGGCCATTTGGCCCCTCAAGCCTGCTCCGCCATTTAATAAGATCATGGCTGATCTGACCTTGGGCTCAGCTCCACTTCCCTGCCCGCTCCCCACAACCCTTGACTCCCTTATCGTTCAAAAATCTGTCTATCTCAGCCTTAAATATATCCAATGACTCAGCCTCCACAGCTCTCTGGAGCAGAGAGTTCCAAAGATTCACCATCCTATGAGAGAAGAAATTCCTCCTCATCTCAGTTGTAAATGGGCGACCACTTATTCTGAAACTATACCCGCTAGTTCTAGATTCCCCCACGAGGGGAAATATCCTCTTTGCATCTACACTGTCGAACCCACTTTCTATCTTATATGTTTCAATAAGATCATCTCTCATTCTTCTAAACACCAGTGAGTACAGGCCCAACCTGCTCAACCTTTCTTCATAAGTCAAACCCTTCATCTCAGGAACACTGATGTTGAATGATGGTGGGGTACAGGTCCAAAGGGACGAGCAACCGACCAGTACGTCGCACTTAGTTGTCATGTTGGCTCCGTTGGGTTATTTTTATGCATTCAGGGATATGGGCGTGGCTGGCGAGGCCTGCATTTATTGCCCATCCCTCATCGCTCTTGAGAAGGCCTTCTTGAAATAAAGAAAGACTAGCACTTATATAGCGCCTTTCACGACCACCTGATGTTTCAAAGCGCTTTACAGCCAATGAAGTGCTTTTGGAGTGATGTTACTGTTGCAATGTCGGAAACGCGGCAGCCAATTTGCACACAGCAAGCTCCCACACACAGTAATGTGACAATGACCAGATAATCTGTTTTTTTTGTTATGTTGATTGAGGGATAAATATTGGCCCCAGGACACCGGGGAGAACTCCCCTGCTCTTCTTCGAAATAGGGCCGTGGGATTTTTTACGTTCTCCCGAGAGAGCAGTCGGGACTGCTGCAGTGGTGAAGGTGCTCCCACAGTGCTGTTAGGGAGGGAGTTCCAGGATTCTGACCCGGCGATGATAAAGGAACGGCCGATATATTTCCAAGTCGGGATGGTGTGTGACTTGGAGGGGAACGTGGAGGTGGTGGTGTTCCCATGCACCTGCTGCCCTTGTCCTTCGAGGTGATAGAGGTCGTGGGGTTGGGAGTCTTCGATCTGAAGTGCTTTTAGGTGTAATAAGGCGGCTGATGCAGAAAAAATATCAGGCAGTATTCCCATTTCCAATCGATGCCCAGTGACTCCGCCTGGAAAGTGGATGTTGGATGAGGACAGAATTGTGCTTGTCTGTGATATCCCTTGCAGAGGAATCGCCCATGGTCTCTCAGCCCATGACTCAGTGGGCAGCACCCTCACCTCTGAGTCAGAAAGTTGTGGATCCAAGTCCCAATCCAGAGACTTGAGCACAAAAAATCTAGGCTGGCACTCCAGTGCAGTGCTGAGGGAGTGCTGCAGTGCTGAGGGAGTGCTGCACTGTCGGAGGTGCCGTCTTTCAGATGAGGTGTTAAACCGAGGTCCCGTCTGCTCTCTCAGGTGGACGTAAAAGATCACGCAGAACTATTTTGAAGAAGAGCAGGCGAGTTATCCCTGGGGCCAATATTTATCCCTCAATCAACATGACAAAAAACAGATTATCCGGTCATTATTACATTGGTGCTTGTGGGAGCTTGTTGTGCACAAATTGTCTGCCATGTTTTCTACATTACAACAGTGACTACAGTTTCAAAAGTATTTCATTGGTTCTAAAGCGCTTTGAGACGTCCAATGGTCGTGAAAGGCGCTATATAAATGCAAGTCTTTCTTCGCGTACGTGGGGTGAAGTAATGGGGGCTGTCTGCACCCATTGAACTGTGGCCCGAAATGAGTTACCTCCTTCGGGAGAGAAGAGGACAAAACTGAAGAGAGAGAGGGAGACTTTATCCTCAATGACAGCCGATATCACTCCCATCAAAGTGACAATAGCACTGTGACAGATATTAACTTCCGCTCAATAGGACATTTAATTCAATGCCGTGTTCTAAGCCCCCGGCTGATACTTAACCTTTAGGGCAATCCACTTTAGGGATCTCACATCGCCACGGTCAATTACATCTTGTTTGAAGCACAAAGTGATTTTAACCCCAAACAATTGGCAAATAGAGTGCGCAGAGCATTACAGGATTCCCTAACTGGCAGGGAGCATATTTCAGTGTGCAATGTATTTGCTGCATGGGTTTTTTGGTTAAGAGTTCATAGCAACACATTGCTATTAAGAACTAGTTGGTTTATTCGCAAAAGGTTTAACAATCGCACTACATATTACCAGTTCATCCACTAGGCTCACAAGTGCATACGTCATCGTGGATGACCTAGACTCAACTGGCTGGGGTTTTATTGAGTCTTGTAAACATCACGTGACTGGCTAAGCCACTCACAATGCAACAGCTCTACAACTATTTTCGTTGTACCTGTAAATCAAATGTAAATCAAATGCCCCCTTAATAAAGGGGCACTAAAACCGACAATTTAAACAAATCAAACTTTAAACTTTAAACGGTCACATTAAAATTTGGTTGCCGGGGGTGATGATGCACTCCAGTCCCTCCGGCGCCCACCTCTCGCGGAAGGCCGCGAGCATACCGGTGGACAGAGCGTGCTCCATCTCCAGAGACACCCTGGCTCGGATGTAACCGCGGAAGAGAGGCAGGCAGTCAGACTGAACGACCCCCTCCACCGCCTGTTGCCGGGACCGGCTGATGGCCCCCTTGGCCATGCCCAGGAGCAGTCCTATGAAGAGGCCTTCCGACCTGCCTGCTCCACTCCGCACAAGGTGCCCAAAGATCAGGAGTGTGGGACTGAAGTGCAACCAGAATTTGAGGAGCAGCCCCTTCAAATAATAGATTAGGGGCTGCAACCTCACACGCTCAACGTGTACATGGAACACGGTCTTCTCCAGACCGCAGAAATTGCAGACAGCCCGAGAGTTCGAGAACCGACTTAAAAACCTATTGCACGGGACTGCTCCGTGCAACACCCTCCAGGCCAAGTCCCCAATAAATAAGGGGAGGACTCGACTCCTGCGTAAAGAGCCCTCCATTGGGGACCCACGCCTCCTCCGGACAGCAAGATGGTGCGCTATGGCGTGTCCGGACGGCAGACGAGGATGGCAAAGTGGAGAGTGTGCAGGAGCAGCCCGTACAGGAATCCGGTCCGCGCAGTCAACAGCTCTACAAACCTGTGGGCATACTCACAGGTGCATATATTAACCGATGGAGGGGACCTGAGGCTACTGAACAGAGGGAATGGGGAGGAGGAACTGAGCCGAGGGGCTAGAGCAACTCATTACAATTAAAAACCCGAGCAGGCTCGAGGGGCCGAATGGCCAACTCCTGCTCTTCATTCTAATGTTTTATGTTCTTTAATGTTGTAACGTATGCCCCTGTGAGTATGCTCACAGGTTTGTAGAGCTGTTGAATTGGGAGTGGCTTAGCCAGTCACATGATGTTCACAAGACTCAATAAAACCTCAACCGGGTTCGGGGGATCCACGATGCGGCAGGTGGTTGTGAGCCTGGTGGATGAACTGATAATGTGCAGAGTGATTTTTAAACCTTTTGCTAATAAACCAACTAGTTCTTAATAGCAATGATTATAAATACTCCTGCTTCAAAACCCTCGACCACACACTTACACGGAAAATCTCGCTCAATTGTTAAAAACAGAAAGCCCACGTGAGAAGCAATTGATTCTTAAGCAAAGAACTCATGTCACTGAAAGTTGGCATGTAGGTACAGCAGGCAGTTAAGAAAGCAAATGGCATGTTGGCCTTCATAGTGAGAGGATTTGAGTACAGGAGCAGGGATGTCTTGCTGCAGTTGTACAGGGCCTTGGTGAGACCACACCTTGAGTATTGTGTGCAGTTTGGTCTCCTAATCTGAGAAAGGACATTCTTGCTATTGAGGGAGTGCAGCGAAGGTTCACCAGACTGATTCCCAGGATGGCAGGACTGACATATGAAGAAAGACTGGATTGACTAGGCTTATATTCACTGGAATTTCAAAGAATGAGAGGGGATCTCATGGAAGCATGTAAAATTCTGACGGGATTGGACAGGTTAGATGCAGGAAGAATGTTCCCAATGTTGGGGAAGTCCAGAACCAGGGGTCACTATCTAAGGATAAGGGGTAAGCCATATAGGACCGAGATGAGGAGAAACTTTTTCACCCAGAGAGTTGTGAACCTGTGGAATTCTCTACCACAGAAAGTTGTTGAGTCCAGTTCATTGGATATATTCAAAAGGGAGTTAGATGTGGCCCTTATGGCTAAAGGGATCAGGAGATATGGAGAGAAGGCCGGAGTGGGGTACTGAAGTTGCATGATCAACCATGATCATAGTGAATGGTGGTGCAGGCTCGAAGGGCTGAATGGCCTGCTCCTGCACCTATTTTCTATGTTTCTATGAAGCAAATACATTACGAACGTGGATCAACATAACACTTCAGAGATGCTTGCTTATAAAAGTAGTCACTGAGGCAAACAAGCAGATCTCTGAGGGGCGTCCCATATCGTGGATCAACAGGGTGGGTTTTAAGGATGGTCTAAAATGAGAAGCGGGAGGTGTAAAGAGGAAAATGCTTACGGAGGGCCGGGGTGTCTGAAGGAAAGCGAATGGTGGGGTGGTGGGGGGTGAAAGCACAAGAGACAAAAGCCAGATTAATGGAGATTTGGGAGACAGGCTGTAGCCAACTTTTCCCTTTCATCTGCGTGGCCACACAGTGCTCTGCAGATCCGTGCAGCCGGTGAAACGGCTTTTAATTAGATAAGCTTTGAATGACCCACGCTGGCCCCAGTGTCAGCCGTGGCTCAGTGGGTAGTGCACTCACCACTGAGTCTGAAGGCTGTGGGTTCGAGTCCCACTCCAGCGACTTAGTATATTAATCTAAGCTGAGTGAATGCCACACAGTCGGAGGTGCCATCTTTCGGATGAGACGTTAAACCGAGGCCCTGTCTGCTCTCTCAGGGGGACGTAAAAGATCCCACGGCCACTATTTCTAAGAAGATCAGCGGAGTTATTCCCGGTGTCCTGGGGGCAAATATTTATCCCTCAATCAACATAACAAAAACAGATTATCTGGGTCATTATCACATTGCTGTTTGTAGGAGCTGGCTGTGCGTAAATTGGCTGCTGCGTTTCCCACATTACAACAGTGATTGCACTCCAAAAAGTACTTCATTGGCTGTAAAGCGCTTTGGGATGTTAGGTAGTCGTGAAAGGTGCTGTAGAAATGCAAATTTTTCTTTTCCTTTTCTCTCCTCAAGGAGGTTGTGCCTGTATGACTGACCATGTATATTATCACTCCTTGCTCTCTCTGCAACGTTTGACACGAGCCAACGTTATACTTTTGTATATTGATTTGAAACGGTGCGATGGATGTAATTCTAGTCTCTCCAGTCAGGTTCCGTGATTTCTGTACACGTGTCTTCTTTTAAATGGGACATCCCAACATCAAACAGCACTGCTGAGAAAAGGCTCCCGAACTGGGAGAGTCGGCTGAGTTTGTAGGTCTGCGGAAAAGCGCACTTGCAGCTACTCTTGACAGACTGCAGTGTCATCATCATAGGCAGTCCCTCGAGATCGAGGAAGACTTGCTTCCACTCTAAAAGTGAGTTCCCAGGTGGCTGTACAGTCCAATACGGGAATTACAGTCTCTGTCACAGGTGGGGCAGACAGTGGTTGGAGGAAAGGGTGGGTGGGGAGTCTGGTTTGCCGCACGCTCCTTCCGCTGCCTGCGCTTGTTTTCTGCATGCTCTCGGCGACAAGCCTCGAGGTGCTCAGCGCCCTCCCGGATGCTCTTCCTCCACTTAGGGCGGTCTTTGGCCAGGGACTCCCAGGTGCCGATGGGGACGTTGCACTTTATCAAGGAGGCTTCGAGGGCGTCCTTGAAACGTTTCCTCTGCCCACCTGGGGCTCGCTTGCCGTGTAGGAGTCTCGTGTCGGGCACGGTGAGCAGACTGCAGGGTGAGAGGTACATGTCCAAAGAGCAAGAACCATGCAGCAAAGCGAAGGAAGGAGCAGCCTCCGCTGTTAATTGCCTCAACCGAGTCTTTCATGAAATCAAATTATAATTTGTGATGGATGCGGATCGAATGCAGCGCTGGGGTTGGAGCGTTGTGACAATCTGTACATAATGCCTCCCACATGCAGTAGCTGACAGGCATGTAACCGGGCACCCTTTGTGACCAGATGCTTATAACCTGGTATTCCCTTCACCGGTCCTTGGACAGAAAAACTCCTGTCAGTACCACAGACCAGCTGCCTCCTCTGCAATGCAGAGTGCCGATGACTTCAGCCTCTCCATTAAAGCAACGCACTTTCGCTCCCAACACCTGCATGCCTGTCCTTTGCTGCCCGATGCCAGGTGACTGTGACGTTTTCAGCCCAGCATGACAGCTGCTTCGTGCAAGATGCCAGCACAAAGATAGACAAACAGAACCTGTGTGTGCTCGGAGATGTCCATGAGACAATCATCACTGAGGGGACGCTGTACAAGACACCATGTTGGCTGCTATTCCCCTTGCTGTTTTGTATACCCCGTTATCGAAAGGGCATCTGTGTCACAGAAATGGCGCAACTTAAATTCGGATAGCACCAGGGATCAGAGGATATAATTGTGATAAGGGACTTAAAATATTAGGGCTGTATTTACTGAAACAGGTAAGGCTAAAATGGAGGGTGTAAGTGGTTTTGCCCTTGGTGGTTTCGAATCACCCACTTACAATCGTTCTAGACACCGAATTATAGTTGTGAACAGTAAATTACAGTCATAGACAGATCTTTTCGGTCTCAACCGTCACAATGCTTTTACTCAAGTTAAAGCACACACCTACACCCAGTAAAAACACACCCTGGTAGTGTAATACAAACAAACACAGTACAGTACATGCTCTGGGCACAAACAGGCCTCTAACGCAAAGTATCCATGTCTAAAACACCCCTGCTCGGATTCAAAATTGCACCACTGAAATCCGTCCAACAGAATGTGCATACGCTTATAATCCTTGCAAAAACCTCCCCACTAAAACCCTTAAGGCTTGGTTGGGACACGCGACACTCTTTCACACTATGCAGTGGTCTTAAAGATCTGTGGGCTGGGATAAATGCTCACCAATTACCCATCTGCCTTATTCGCGGCTTTTCCCGATGAGGCGTATCTTCTGGGTCTTCAATTCCAGTCTCCAGGTCAGCTTCCCACTTGAAGTAGCAAGGCCCTCTTAGATGGACTGCTCAGTCCTTGTGCATTGAATGAAGCAAGCAGACATAGAAGGGGGGAAAGAGCGAGAGATGGCAGCCAAAACTGCAAAAATGGCACTGGAGCTGTGGGTGGATTCAGTCTGGAGCATCCACGATGCTGAGAATGACGTGAATAGCACATTTAGTGAGTTGGTCTTACCGCAGGTAAAGGGTACATAGCCAGATAGGAAATGGGTGACCAACAGGAAGAGTAGTGCAAGGAAGATAGTGCAGGGGTCCCCTGCAAAACAGATACACGGCTTTGGGTACTGTTGGGGGGGGGGAATGACTCATCAGGGGAGGGCAGCAGCAGCCAAGTCCATGGCACCTTGGCTGGCTCTGCTGCACAGGAGGACAGGAAAAAGAGTGGGAGAGCTATAGTGATAGGGATTGTAAGGGGAATAGATAGACCTTTCTGCGGCCGCAACCGAGACTCCAGGATGGTATGTTGCCTCCCTGGTGCAAGGGTCAAGGATGTCTCGGAGCAGGCACAGGGCATTCTGAAAAGGGAGGGTGAACAGCCAGTCGTCGTGGTGCATATAGGAACCAACGATATAGGTAAAAAACGGGATGAGGTCCTACAAGGCGAATTTAGGGAGCAAGGAGCTAAATTAAAAGGTAGGACCTCAAAAGTAGTAATCTCAGGATTGCTACCAGTGCCACATGCTAGTCAGAGTAGAAATCGCAGCATAGCTCAGATGAATACGTGGCTTGAGGAGTGGTGCAGAAGGGAGGGATTCAAATTCCTGGGACATTAGAACCGGGTCTGGGGGAGATGAGACCAGTACAAACCGGACGGTCTGCACTTGGGCAGGACCGGAACCAATGTCCTAGGGGGAGTATTTGCAAGTGCTGCTAGGGAGGAGTTAAATTAATATGGCAGGGGGATGGGAACCTATGCAGGAAGACAGAGGGAAGTAGAATGGGGGCAGAAGCAAAAGATATAAAGAAGAAAAGTAAAAGTGGAGGGCAGAGAAACCTAAGGCAAAAAGCAAAAAGGGCCACCTTACAGCAAAATTCTAAAGGGGCAACGTGTGTTAGAAAGACAAACCTAAAGGCTCTGTGCCTCAATGCGAGGAGTATTCGGAATAAGATGGAAGAATTAATTGCGCAGATAGCAGTTAATGGGTATGATGTAATTGGCATCACGGGGACATGGCTCCAGGGTGACCAAGGCTGGGAACTCAACATCCAAGGGTATTCAATATTTAGGAAGGATAGACAGAAAGGAAAAGGAGGCGGGGTGGCATTGCTGGTTAAAGAGGAAATTAATGCAATAGTAAGGAGGGACATTAGCTTGGATGTAATGTAACACCACTTTTTAAAAAAGGAGGGAGAGAGAAAACATGTAATTATAGACTGGTTAGCCTGACATCAGCAGTGGGGAAAATGTTGGAATCAATCATTAAGGATGAAATAGCAGCGCATTTGGAAAGCAGTGACAGAATCGGTCCAAGTCAGCATGGATTTATGAAAGGAAATCATGCTTGACGAATCTTCTGGAATTTTTTGAGGATGTAACTAGCAGAGTGGACAAGGGAGAATCAGTGAATGTGGTGTATTTGGACTTTCAAAAGGCTTTTGACTAGGTCCTGCACAAGAGATTGGTGTGCAAAATCAAAGCACATGGTATTGGGGGTAATGTACTGATGTGGATAGTGAACTGGTTGGCAGACAGGAAGCAGAGAGTCGGGATAAACGAGTCCTTTTCAGAATAGCAGGCAGTGACTAGTGGTGCCGCAGGGCTCAGTGCTGGGACCCCAGCTCTTTACAATATACATTAACGATTTAGATGAAGGAATTGAGTGTAATGTCTCCAAGTTTGCCGATAACACTAAACTGGGTGGCAGTGTGAGCTATGAGGAGGACGCTAAGAGTCTGCAGGGTGACTTGGACAGGTTAGGTGAGTGGGCAAATGCATGGCAGATGCAGTATAATGTGGATAAATGTGAGGTTATCCATTTTGGAGGCAAAAACACGAAGGTAGTATATTATCTGATTGGTGGCAGATTAGGAAAAGGGGAGGTGCAATGAGACCTGGGTGTCATGGTTCATCAGTCATTGAAAGTGGGCATGCAGGTACAGCAGGTGGTGAAGAAGGCAAATGGTATGTTGGCCTTCATAGCTAGGGGATTTGAGTATAGGAGCAGGGAGGTCTTACTGCAGTTTTACAGGGCCTTGGTGAGGCCTCACCTGGAATATTGTGTTCACTTTTAGTCTCCTAATCTGAGGAAGGACGTTCATGCGATTGAGGGAGTGCAGCGATGGTTCACCAGACTGATTCCAAGGATGGCTGGACTGACATATGAGGGGAGATGGGATCAACTGGGCCTTTATACACTGGAGTTTAAAAGGATGAGAGGGGATCTCATAGAAACTAATAAGATTCTGACAGTACTGGACAGGTTAGATGCGGGAAGAATGTTCCCGATGTTGGGGAAGTCCAGAACCAGGGGATATAGTCTTAGGATAAGGGGTAGGCCATTTAGGACTGAGATGAAGAGAAACTTCTTCACTCAGAGAGTTGTTAACCTGTGGAATTCCCTGCTGCATAGAGTTGTTGATGCCAGTTCATTGGATATAATCAAGAGGGTGTTAGATATGGCCCTTACGGCTATTGGAATCAAGGGGTATGGAGAGAAAGCAGGAAAGGGGTACTGAGGGAATGATCAGCCATGATCTTATTGAATGGTGGTGCAGGCTCAAAGGGCCAAATGGCCTACACCTGCACCTATTTTCAATGTTTCTATGATGTGGAATCGGTATGGGTGGAGCTACGGAATATCAAGGGGCAGAAAACGCGAGTCGGAGTTGTGTACAGACCACCAAACAGTAGTAGTGAGGTTGGAGAAATTAGGGATGCATGCAATAAAGGTACAGCAGTTATCACGGGTGACTTTAATCTACATATTGATTGGGCTAACCAAACTGGCAGCAATGCGGTGGAGGAGGATTTCCTAGAGTGTATTAGGGATGGTTTTCTAGACCAATATGTCGAGGAACCAACTAGAGAGCTGGCCATCCTAGACTGGGTAATGAGAAAGAACTAATTGGCAATCTTGTTGTGTGAGGCCCCTTGGGGAAGAGTGACCATAACATGGTAGAATTCTTTATTTAGATGGAGAGTGACCCAGTTAATTCAGAAACTAAGGTCCTGAACTGAAGGAAAGTTATCTTCAATGGTTTGAGGCATGAATTGGCTAGAATAGACTGGCAAATGATACTTAAAGGGTTGACGGTGGATAGGCAATGGCAAACATTTAAAGATCACATGGATGAACTTCAGCAATTGTACATCCCTGTCTGGAGTAAAAATAAAACAGGGAAGGTGGCTCAACCGTGGCTAACAAGGGAAATTAAGGATAGTGTTAAATCCAAGGAAGAGGCATATAAATTGGCCAGAAAAAGCAGCAAACCTGAGGACTGGGAGAATTTTGTAATACAGCAGAGGAGAACAAGGTTTAATTAGGAGGGGGAAAATAGAGTATGAGAGGAAGCTTGCTGGAAACATAAAAACTGACTGCAAAAGCTTCTATAATATGTGAAGAGAAAAAGATTAGTGAAAACAAACATAGGTCCCTTGCAGTCAGATTCAGGTGAATTTATAATGGGGAACAAAGAAATGGCGGACCAGTTAAACAAATACTTTGGTTCTGTTTTCACGAAGGAAGACACAAATAACCTTCCGGAAATACTAGGGAACCGAGGGTCTAGTGAGAAAGAGGAACTGAAGGATATCCTTATAAAGTGAGAAATTGTGTTAGGGAAATTGATGGGATTGAAGGCCGATAAATCCCTTGGGCCTGATAGTCTGCATCCCAGAGTACTTAAGGAAGTGGCCCTAGAAATAGTGGATGCATTGGTGATCATTTTCCAACAGTCTATCGACTCTGGATCAGTTCCTATGGACTGGAGGGTAACTAATGTAACACCACTGTTTAAAAAGGGAGGGAGAGAGAAAACAGGTAATTGTAGACTGGTTAGCCTGACATCAGTAGTGGGGAAAATGTTGGAATCAATTATTAAAGAAGAAATAGCAGCGCATTTGGAAAGCAGTGACAGGATCGGTCCAAGTCAGCATGGATTTATGAAAGGGAAATCATGCTTGACAAATCTTCTGGAATTCTTTGAGGCTGTAACTAGTAGAGTGGACAAGGGAGAACCAGTGGATGTGGTGTATTTGGACTTTCAAAAGGCTTTTGACAAGGTCCCACACGAGAGATTGGTGTGCAAAGCACATGGTATTGGAGGTAATGTACTGATAGACAGGAAGCAGAGAGTCGGGATAAACGGATCCTTTTCAGAATGGCAGGCAGTGACTAGTGGAATGCTGCAGGGCTCAGTGCTGGGACCCCAGCTCTTTACAATATACATTAATGATTTAGATGAAGGAATTGAGTGTAATATCACCAAGTTTGCAGATGACCCTAAACTGGGTGGTGGTGTGAGCTGTGAGGGGGATGCTAAAAGGCTGCAAGGTGACTTGGACAGGTTAGGTGAGTGGGCAAATGCATGGTAGATGCAGTATAATGTGGGTAAATGTGAGGTTATCCATTTTGGGGGCAAAAACATGAAGGCAGAATATTATCTGAATGGCGGCAGATTAGGAAAAGGGGAGGTGCAACGAGACCTGGGTGTCATGGTTCATCAGTCATGAAAGTTGACATGCAGGTACAGCAGGCGGTGAAGAAGGCAAATGGTATGTTGGCCTTCATAGCTAGGGGAGTTGAGTATGGGAGCAGGGAGGTCTTACTGCAGTTGTATAGGGCCTTGGTGAGACCTCACCTGGAATATTGTGTTCAGTTTTGGTCTCCTAATCTGAGGAAGGACATTCTTGCTATTGAGGGAGTGCAGTGAAGGTTCACCAGACTGATTCCAGGAATGGCTGGACTGACATATGAGGACAGACTGGATCAACTGGGCCTTTATACACTGGAGTTTAGAAGGATGAGAGGGGATCTCATAGAAACGTATAAGATTCTGACGGGACTGGACAGGTTAGATGTGGGAAGAATGTTCCCGATGTTGGGGAAGTCCAGAACCAGGGGACACAGTCTTCGGATAAGGGGTAGGCCATTTAGGACTGAGATGAGGAGAAACTTCTTCACTCAGAGAGTTGTTAACCTGTGGAATTCCCTGCCGCAGAGAGTTGTTGATGCCAGTTCATTGGATATATTCAAGAGGGAGTTAGATATGGCCCTTACGGCTCAAGGGATCAAGGGGTATGGAGAGAAAGCAGGAAAGAGGTACTGAGGGAATGATCAGCCATGATCTTATTGAATGGTGGTGCAGGCTCGAAGGGCTGAATGGCCTACTCCTGCACCTATTTTCTATATTTCTATGTTTCTATGTTTTGTGCACTTGTTTAAATAGCGTGCTGGCTGCTGGAACTGGAGTTAAAGGGAGGAGACCTGTCAATCCCTTTATGCCAGTTCATTTGTAACATTTCCTGATTTTTACCCTTCAGTCACAGATTCTCGCTGGGAAATGGTTCCCACAGGCACCTGCCAGTCCTCTGGTACCTCACACAACTGGCCATTCCTCACGTCTCAGCCTAGACACGAGGTGGGGCGGGAGGTGAAATTGGACATGGCTTTCATTAGAATGACAGCTGTGGCTCAGTGGACAGCACACCCGCCTCTGAGTCAGAAGGTTGTGAGTTCAAGTCCTATTCCAGAGACTTGAGCACAAAAATCTAGACTGACACTGCTGTGCAGTGCTGAGGGAGTGCCGCACTGTGGGAGGTGCCGTCTTTCGGATGAGACACTAAATCGAGGCCCCGTCTGCCCTCGCAGGTGGATGTAAAAGATTCCATGGCACTATTTCGAAGAAGAACGGGGGAGTTCTCCCCGGTGTCCTGAGGCCAATATAACAACAAACAGATTTTCTGGTCATTATCACATTGCTGTTTGCGGGAGCTTGCTGTGTGCAAATTGGCTGCTGCATTTCCTACATTACAACAGTGACTGCACTTCAAAAGTACTTCATTGGTTGTAAAGCGTTTTGAGACATCTGGTAGTCATGAAAGACGCTATATAAACACAAGTCTTTTTTGCCTTGACCGACATGAAGGGTTGATTGGCATTTAATATTAATGCACAATTGACAGGGGAGTAACATTGAGTGTGTCGTGCAGACTGGCCTGCGACATAAACAAGTCTTCCCTGACTTCAGTTTGATTTTCCAGCTGTTGATCAATCAGTTGACATTTAACAACATGCTCCACTTGGATGGCAGAAGCAAGAACGATCACATTCACTGTGTGGTTGCCCAGGATGGTTCAATCCCTCTCCGCACAGCCCCTTGGCTAGAGGCCAATTTTAATACAGGGACCGGGGATCCCACTGGGAACAAGAGGAGAGATATATTTTAATATACATTTGCTGCTGTTATGTCGTACAGCGATCACCTCAGTATAGAGAAGGGGCAATTTGCGGGCACTATTGAAGGTTTTATCAAGCGAGATTACTGTTAGACCCTTTGTGCACTTGTTTAAATAGCGTGCTGGCTGCTGGAGCTGGAGTTAAAGGGAGGAGACCTGTCAATCTGCGTACAATTTTGGTTTTCATATTTGATAAAGGATATGCTTGCTTTGGAGACAGTTCAGAGAAGGTTCACTTGGTTGATTCCTGAGATGAGGGGGTTGGCTTATGAGGAAAGGTTGAGTAGATTGGGCCTCTACTCATTGGAATTCAGAAGAATGAGAGGTGGTCTGATCGAAGTGTATAAGATTATGAGGGGGCTTGACAAGGTGGATGCAGAAAGGAAGTTTCCACTGATGAGGGAGACTAGAACTAGAGGGCATAATCTTAGAATAAGGGGCCGCCCATTTAAAACTGAGATGAGGAGGAATTTCTTCTCTCAGTGGGTTGTAAATCTGTGGAATTCGCTGCCTCAGAGAGCTGTGGAAGCTGGGTCATTGATTAAATTTAAGACAGAGATAGACAATTTCTTAACCGATAAGTGAATAAAGGGTAATGG